>NW_027276079.1:0-45126 GCF_030028105.1 Mobula birostris | reverse complement strand
GCCCTGAAACTCATGCACTGAAACTCATGCCCTGAATCTCCTGTCCTAAAAATCATGCCCTGAATCTCATGCCTTGAAACTCATGCCCTGAATCTCATGCCCTGAAACTCCTGCGCTCAAACTCATGCACTGAAACTCATGCCCTGAATCTCATGCCTTGAAACTCCTGCCCTCAAACTCATGCACTGAAACTCATGCCCTGAATCTCATGCCCCGAAACACTTGCATTGAAACTCATGCCATGAATCTCATATCCTGAAACTCACGCCTTGAATCACATGCCCTGAAACTCCTGCCCTGAAACTCATGCCCTGAAACTCATGCACTGAAACTCATGCCCTGAATCTCATGCCCTGAAACTCGTGCCCTGAAACTCCTGCACTGAAACACCTGCCCTGAATCTCCTGCCCTGAAAATGAAGCCCTGAATCTCATGCTCTAAAACTCTTGCACTGAATCTCATGCCCTCAAGTTCCTGCACTGAAACTCATGCCCTGAATCTCATGCCCTGAAACTCATGCCCTGAACCTCATGCCCTGAAACTCAAGCCCTGAATCTCATGCCCTGAATCTCTTGCCCTAAATCACATACCCTGAAACTCCTGCCCTGAAACTCATGCACTGAAACTCATGCCCTGAATCACATGCCCTAAAACTCCTGCCCTGAATCATCTGCCCAGAAACTCATGCCCTGAATCTCATGCCCTGAAACTCCTGCTCCGAAACTCATGCACTGAAACTCATGCCCTGAATCACATGCCCTAAAACTCCTGCCCTGAATCATCTGCCCAGAAACTCATGCCCTGAATTACATGCCCTGAAATACCTGCCCTGAATCTCATGCCCTGAAACTCATGCCCTGAATCTCATGCCCTGAAACTCCTGCACTGAAACTCATGCCATGAATCTCATATCCTGAAACTCACGCCCTGAATTACATGCCCTGAAACTCCTGCCCTGAAACTCATGCCCTGAAACTCATGCCCTGAAACTCCTGCCCTGAAACTCATGCCCTGAAACTCATGCCCTGAAACTCATGCCCTGAAACTCCTGTCCTGAAACTCATGCCCTGAATCTCATGCCCTGAATCTCATGACCTGAAACTCAAGCCCTGAATCTCATGCCCTGAAACTCATGCCCTAATTCACATACCCTGAAACTCCTGCCCTGAAACTCATGCACTCAAACTCATGCCCTATATCACATGCCCTAAAACTCCTGCCCTGAAACTCATGCCCTGAATCTCATGCCCTGAAACTCATGCTCTAAATCACATACCCTGAAACTACTGCCCTGAATCACATGCACTAAAATTCCTGCCCTGAATCATCTGCCCAGAAACTCATGCCCTGAATTACATGCCCTGAAATACCTGCCCTGAATCTCATGCCCTGAAACTCATGCCCTGAATCTCATGCCCTGAAACTCATGCTCTGAAACTCGTGCACTGAATCTCATGCCCTCAAGTTCCTGCACTGAAACTCATGCCCTGAATCTCATGCCCTGAAACTCATGCCCTGAACCTCATGCCCTGAAACTCAAGCCCTGAATCTCATGCCCTGAAACTCATGCTCTAAATCACATACCCTGAAACTCCTGCCCTGAAACTCATGCACTGAAACTCATGCCCTGAATCACATGCCCTAAAACTCATGCCCTGAATCATCTGCCCAGAAACTCATGCCCTGAATTACATGCCCTGAAATACCTGCCCTGAATCTCATGCCCTGAAACTCATGCCCTGAATCTCATGCCCTGAAACTCCTGCCCTCAAACTCATGCACTGAAACTCATGCCCTGAATCTCATGCCTTGAAACTCCTGCCCTCAAACTCATGCACTGAAACTCATGCCCTGAAACTCATGCCCTGAATGTCCTGTCCTAAAACTCATGCCCTGAATCTCATGCCCTGAATCTCACGCTCTGAAACTCGTTCACTGAATCTCATGACCTCAAGTTCCTGCACTGAAACTCATGCCCTGAATCTCATGTCCTGAAACTCCTGCCCTGAATCAACTACCCTGAAATTCATGACCTGAATCTCATACCCTGAAACTCCTGCACTGAAACTCATGCCATGAATTTCAGATCCTGAAACTCACGCCCTGAATCACATGCCCTGAAACTCCTGCCCTGAAACTCATGCCCTGAAACTCATGCCCTCAAAATCATGCCCTGAAACTCCTGCCCTGAAACTCATGCCCTGAAACTCATGCTCTGAAACTCATGCTCTGAATCTCATGCCCCGAATCTCGTGCCCTGAAACTCCTGCACTGAAACACCTGCCCTGAATCTCATGCCCTGAAACTCACGCCCTGAATTACATGCCCTGAAACTCCTGCCCTGAAACTCATGCCCTGAAACTCATGCCCTGAATCTCCTGTCCTAAAAATCATGCCCTGAATCTCATGCCTTGAAACTCATGCCCTGAATCTCATGCCCTGAAACTCCTGCGCTCAAACTCATGCACTGAAACTCATGCCCTGAATCTCATGCCTTGAAACTCCTGCCCTCAAACTCATGCACTGAAACTCATGCCCTGAATCTCATGCCCCGAAACACTTGCATTGAAACTCATGCCATGAATCTCATATCCTGAAACTCACGCCTTGAATCACATGCCCTGAAACTCCTGCCCTGAAACTCATGCCCTGAAACTCATGCACTGAAACTCATGCCCTGAATCTCATGCCCTGAAACTCGTGCCCTGAAACTCCTGCACTGAAACACCTGCCCTGAATCTCCTGCCCTGAAAATGAAGCCCTGAATCTCATGCTCTAAAACTCTTGCACTGAATCTCATGCCCTCAAGTTCCTGCACTGAAACTCATGCCCTGAATCTCATGCCCTGAAACTCATGCCCTGAACCTCATGCCCTGAAACTCAAGCCCTGAATCTCATGCCCTGAATCTCTTGCCCTAAATCACATACCCTGAAACTCCTGCCCTGAAACTCATGCACTGAAACTCATGCCCTGAATCACATGCCCTAAAACTCCTGCCCTGAATCATCTGCCCAGAAACTCATGCCCTGAATCTCATGCCCTGAAACTCCTGCTCCGAAACTCATGCACTGAAACTCATGCCCTGAATCACATGCCCTAAAACTCCTGCCCTGAATCATCTGCCCAGAAACTCATGCCCTGAATTACATGCCCTGAAATACCTGCCCTGAATCTCATGCCCTGAAACTCATGCCCTGAATCTCATGCCCTGAAACTCCTGCACTGAAACTCATGCCATGAATCTCATATCCTGAAACTCACGCCCTGAATTACATGCCCTGAAACTCCTGCCCTGAAACTCATGCCCTGAAACTCATGCCCTGAATCTCCTGTCCTAAAACTCATGCCCTGAATCTCATGCCCTGAATCTCATGCCCTGAAACTCCTGCACTGAAACACCAGCCCTGAATCTCCTGCCCTGAAACTCATGCCCTGAATCTCATGCCCTGAATCTCACGCTCTGAAACTCGTTCACTGAATCTCATGACCTCAAGTTCCTGCACTGAAACTCATGCCCTGAATCTCATGTCCTGAAACTCCTGCCCTGAATCACCTACCCTGAAACTCATGACCTGAATCTCATACCCTGAAACTCCTGCACTGAAACTCATGCCATGAATCTCAGATCCTGAAACTCACGCCCTGAATCACATGCCCTGAAACTCCTGCCCTGAAACTCATGCCCTGAAACTCATGCCCTGAAACTCATGCCCTGAATCTCCTGTCCTGAAACTCATGCCCTGAATCTCTTGCCCTGAATCTCATGCCCTGAAACTCCTGCACCGAAACACCTGCCCTGAATCTCCTGCCCAGAAAATCATGCCCTGAATCTCATGCCCAGAATGTCATGCTTTGAAACTCATGCCCTGAATCTCATGCCCTCAAGTTCCTGCACTGAAACTCACGCCCTGAATCTCATGACCTGAAACTCATGCCCTGAACCTCATGCCCTGAAACTCAAGCCCTGAATCTCATGCCCTGAAACTCATGCCCTAAATCACATACCCTGAAACTCCTGCCCTGAAACTCATGCACTCAATCTCATGCCCTGAATCACATGCCCTAAAACTCCTGCCCTGAAACTCATGCCCTGAAACTCATGCCCTGAACCTCATGCCCTGAAACTCAAGCCCTGAATCTCATGCCCTCAAACTCAAGCCCTGAATCTCATGCCCTGAAACTCATGCCCTAAATCACATACCCTGAAACTCCTGCATTGAAACTCATGCACTGAAACTCATGCCCTGAACCTCATGCCCTGAAACACCTGCACTGAAACTCATGCCATGAATCCCATATCCTGAAACTCACGCCTTGAATCACATGCCCTGAATCTCATGCCCTGAATCTCGTGCCCTGAAACTCCTGCACTGAAACACCTGCCCTGAATCTCCCGCCCTGAAAATGAAGCCCTGAATCTCATGCTCTAAAACTCGTGCACTGAATCTCATGCCCTCAAGTTCCTGCACTGAAACTCATGCTCTGAATCTCATGCCCTGAAACTCATGCACTGAAATTCAAGCCCTGAATCTCATGCCCTAAAACTCCTGCCCTGAATCTTCTGCCCAGAAACTCATGCCCTGAATTACATGCCCTGAAAAACCTGCCCTGAATCTCATGCCCTGAAACTCATGCCCTGAATCTCATGCCCTGAAACTCCTGGCCACAAACTCATGCACTGAAACTCATGCCCTGAATCTCCTGCCCTGAAAATCATACCCTGAATCTCATGCCCTGAATCTCATGCTCTGAAACTCATGCCCTAAATCACATACCCTGAAACTCCTGCCCTGAAACTCATGCACTCAAACTCGTGCTCTGAATCACATGCCCTAAAACTCCTGCACTGAATCTCATGCCCTGAAACTCAAGCCCTGAATCTCATGCCCTGAAACTCATACCCTAAATCACATACCCTGAAACTACTGCCTTGAAAGTCATGCACAGAAACTCATGCCCTGAATCACATGCCCTAAAATTCCTGCCCTGAATCATCTGCCCAGAAACTCATGCCCTGAATTACATGCCCTGAATCACATACCCTAAAATTCCTGCCCTGAATCATCTGCCAAGAAACTCATGCCCTGAATTACATGCCCTGAAATACCTGCCCGGAATCTCATGCCCTGAAACTCATGCCCTGATTCTCATGCCCTGAATCTCATGCCCTGAAACTCCTGCACTGAAACACCAGCCCTGAATCTCCTGCCTTGAAAATCATGCTCTGAATCTCATGCCCCGAATCTCATGCTCTGAAACTCGTGCACTGAATCTCATGCCCTCAAGTTCCTGCACTGAAACTCATGCCCTGAATCTCATGCCCTGAAGCTCATGCCCTGAACCTCATGCCCTGAAACTCAAGCCCTGAATCTCATGCCCTGAAACTCATGCCCTAAATCACATACCCTGAAACTCCTGCCCTGAAACTCATGCACTGAAACTCATGCCCTGAATCACATGCCCTAAAACTCATGCCCTGAATCATCTGCCCAGAAACTCATGCCCTGAATTACATGCCCTGAAATACCTGCCCTGAATCTCATGCCCTGAAACACATGCCCTGAATCTCATGCCCTGAAACTCCTGCACTGAATCTCATGTCCTGAATCTCATGCCCTGAAACTCCTGCACTGAAACACCTGCCCTGAATCTCCTGCCCTGAAACTCATGCCCTGAATCTCATGCCCTGAATCTCACGCTCTGAAACTCGTGCACTGAATCTCATGACCTCAAGTTACTGCACTGAAACTCATGCCCTGAATCTCATGTCATGAAACTCCTGCACTGAAACACCTGCCCTGAATCTCCTGCCTTGAAAGTCATGACCTGAATCTCATGCCCTGAAACTCATGCCCTGAACCTCATGCCCTGAAACTCAAGCCCTGAATCTCATGCCCTGAAACTCATGCCCTAAATCACATACCCTGAAACTCCTGCCCTGAAACTCATGCACTGAAACTCATGCCTTGAATCACATGCCCTAAAACTCATGCCCTGAATCATCTGCCCAGAAACTCATGCCCTGAATTACATGCCCTGAAATACCTGCCCTGAATCTCATGCCCTGAAACTCATGCCCTGAATCTCATGCCCTGAAACTCCTGCCCTCAAACTCATGCACTGAAACTCATGCCCTGAATCTCATGCCTTGAAACTCCTGCCCTCAAACTCATGCACTGAAACTCATGCCCTGAATCTCATGTCCTGAAACACCTGCACTGAAACTCATGCCATGAATCTCATATCCTGAAACTCACGCCTTGAATCACATGCCCTGAAACTCCTGCTCTGAAACTCATGCCCTGAAACTCATGCCCTGAAACTCATGCGCGGAATCTCATGCCCTGAATCTCGTGCCATGAAACTCCTGCACTGAAACACCTGCCCTGAATCTCCTGCCCTGAAAATGAAGCCCTGAATCTCATGCCCTGAATCTCATGCCCTGAAACTCATGCCCTGAAACTCATGCCCTGAATCTCCTGTCCTCAAACTCATGCCCTGAATCTCATGCCCTGAATCTCATGCCCTGAAACTCCTACACTGAAACACGTGCCCTGAATCTCCTGCCCTGAAAATCATGCCCTGAATCTCATGCTCTGAAACTCATGCCCTGAATCTCAAGCCCTGAATCTCATGCCCTGAAACTCATGCCCTACATCACATACCCTGAAACTCCTGCCCTGAAACTCATGCACTGAAACTCATGCCCTGAATCACATGCCCTAAAACTCATGCCCTGAATCATCGGCCCAGAAACTCATGCCCTGAATTACATGCCCTGAAATACCTGCCCTGAATCTCATGCCCTGAAACTCATGCCCTGAATCTCATGCCCTGAATCTCATGCCTTGAAACTCCTGCCCTCAAACTCATGGACTGAAACTCATGCCCTGAATCTCATGCCCTGAAACACCTGCACTGAAACTCATGCCATGAATCTCATATCCTGAAACTCACGCCTTGAATCACATGCCCTGAAACTCCTGCCCTGAATCTCATGCCCTGAAACTCATGCCCTGAAACTCATGCCCTGAATCTCATGCCCTGAATCTCGTGCCCTGAAACTCCTGCACTGAAACACCTGCCCTGAATCTCCAGCCCTAAAAATGAAGCCCTGAATCTCATGCCCTGAATCTCATGCCCTGAAACTCATGCCCTGAAACTCATGCCCTGAATCTCCTGTCCTGAAACTCATGCCCTGAATCTCATGCCCTGAATCTCATGCCCTGAAACTCCTGCACTGAAACACCTGCCCTGTATCTCCTGCCCTGAAAATCATGCCCTGAATCTCATCCCCTGAATCTCATGCTCTGAAACTCATGCCCTGAATCTCATGCCCTGAAACTCCTGCACTGAAACTCATGCCATGAATCTCATATCCTGAAACTCACGCCCTGAATCACATGCCCTGAAACTCCTGCCCTGAAACTCATGCCCTGAAACTCATGCCCTGAATTTCCTGTCCGGAAACTCATGCCCTGAATCTCATGCCCTGAATCTCATGCCCTGAAACTCCTGCACTGAAACACCTGCCCTGAATCTCCTGCCCTGAAAATCATGCCCTGAATCTCATGCCCTGAATCTCATGCTCTGAAACTCATGCCCTGAATCTCATCCCCTCAAGTTCCTGCACTGAAACTCATGCCCTGAATCTCATGACCTGAAACTCATGCCCTGAACCTCATGCCCTGAAACTCAAGCCCTGAATCTCATGCCCTGAAACTCCTGCACTGAAACTCATGCCATGAATCTCGTATCCTGAAACTCACGCCCTGAATCACATGCCCTGAAACTCCTGCCCTGAAACTCATGCCCTGAAACTCATGCCCTGAATTTCCTGTCCTGAAACTCATGCCCTGAATCTCATGCCCTGAATCTCATGCCCTGAAACTCCTGCACTGAAACACCTGCCCTGAATCTCCTGCCCTGAAAATCATGCCCTGAATCTGAAGCCCTGAATCTCATGCTCTGAAACTCATGCCCTGAATCTCATGCCCTCAAGTTCCTGCACTGAAACTCATGCCCTGAATCTCATGACCTGAAACTCATGCCCTGAACCTCATGCCCTGAAACTCAAGCCCTGAATCTCATGCCCGGAAACTCATGCCCTAAATCACATACCCTGAAACTCCTGCCCTGAAACTCATGCACTCAAACTCATGCCCTGAATCACATGCCCTAAAACTCCTGCCCTGAAACTCATGCCCTGAATCTCATGCCCTGAAGCTCATGCTCTGTACCTCATGCGTTGAAACTCAAGCCCTGAATCTCATGCCCTGAAACTCATGCCCTAAATCACATGCCCTATATTTCCTGCCCTGAATCATCTGCCCAGAAAATCATGCCCTGAATTACATGCCCTGAAATACCTGCCCTGAATCTCATGCCCTGAAACTCATGCCCTGAATCTCATGCCCTGAATCTCATGCCCTAAAACTCCTGCCCTGAATCATCTGCCCAGAAACTCATGCCCTGAATTACATGCCCTGAAATACCTGCCCTGAATCTCATGCCCTGAAACTCATGCCCTGAATCTCATGCCCTGAAACTCCTGCACTCAAACTCATGCCATGAATCTCATATCCTGAAACTCACGCCCTGAATTACATGCCCTGAAACTCCTGCCCTGAAACTCATGCCCTGAAACTCATGCCCTGAATCTCCTGTCCTAAAACTCATGCCCTGAATCTCATGCCCTGAATCTCATGCCCTGAAACTCCTGCACTGAAACACCTGCCCTGAATCTCCTGCCCTGAAAATCATACCCTGAATCTCATGCCCTGAATCTCATGCTCTGAAACTCATGCCCTAAATCACATACCCTGAAACTCCTGCCCTGAAACTCATGCACTCAAACTCGTGCCCTGAATCACATGCCCTAAAACTCCTGCCCTGAATCATCTGCCCAGAAACTCATGCCCTGAATTACATGCCCTGAATTACATGCCCTAAAATTCCTGCCCTGAATCATCTGCCCAGAAACTCATGCCCTGAATTACATGCCCTGAAATACCTGCCCTGAATCTCATGCCCTGAAACTCATGCCCTGAATCTCATACCCTGAATCTCATGCCCTGAAACTCCTGCACTGAAACACCAGCCCTGAATCTCCTGCCTTAAAAATCATGCCCTGAATCTCATGCCCTGAATCTCATGCTCTGAAACTCGTGCACTGAATCTCATGCCCTCAAGTTCCTGCACTGAAACTCATGCCCTGAATCTCATGCCCTGAAACTCATGCCCTGAACCTCATTCCCTGAAACTCAAGCCCTGAATCTCATGCCCTGAAACTCATGCCCTAAATCACATACCCTGAAACTCCTGCCCTGAAACTCATGCACTGAAACTCATGCCCTGAATCACATGCCCTAAAACTCATGCCCTGAATCATCTGCCCAGAAACTCATGCCCTGAATTACATGCCCTGAAATACCTGCCCTGAATCTCATGCCCTGAAACTCATGTCCTGAATCTCATGCCCTGAAACTCCTGCACTGAAACTCATGCCATGAATCTCATATCCTGAAACTCACGCCCTGAATTACATGCCCTGAAACTCCTGCCCTGAAACTCATGCCCTGAAACTCATGCCCTGAAACTCATGCCCTGAATCTCCTGTCCTAAAACTCATGCCCTGAATCTCATGTCCTGAATCTCATGCCCTGAAACTCCTGCACTGAAACACCTGCCCTGAATCTCCTGCCCTGAAACTCATGCCCTGAATCTCATGCCCTGAATCTCACGCTCTGAAACTCGTGCACTGAATCTCATGACCTCAAGTTACTGCACTGAAACTCATGCCCTGAATCTCATGTCCTGAAACTCCTGCACTGAAACACCTGCCCTGAATCTCCTGCCTTGAAAATCATGACCTGAATCTCATGCCCTGAATCTCATGCTCTGAAACTCGTGCACTGAATCTCATGCCCTCAAGTTCCTGCACTGAAACTCATGCCCTGAATCACATGCCCTAAAATTCCTGCCCTGAATCATCTGCCCAGAAAATCATGCCCTGAATTACATGCCCTGAAATACCTGCCCTGAATCTCATGCCCTGAAACTCATGCCCTGAATCTCATGCCCTGAATCTCATGCCCTAAAACTCCTGCCCTGAATCATCTGCCCAGAAACTCATGCCCTGAATTACATGCCCTGAAATACCTGCCCTGAATCTCATGCCCTGAAACTCATGCCCTGAATCTCATGCCCTGAAACTCCTGCACTCAAACTCATGCCATGAATCTCTTATCCTGAAACTCACGCCCTGAATTACATGCCCTGAAACTGCTGCCCTGAAACTCATGCCCTGAAACTCATGCCATGAAACTCATGCCCTGAATCTCCTGTCCTAAAACTCATGCCCTGAATCTCATGCTCTGAATCTCATGCCCTGAAACTCCTGCACTGAAACACCTGCCCTGAATCTCCTGCCCTGAAAATCATACCCTGAATCTCATGCCCTGAATCTCATGCTCTGAAACTCATGCCCTAAATCACATACCCTGAAACTCCTGCCCTGAAACTCATGCACTCAAACTCGTGCCCTGAATCACATGCCTTAAAACTCCTGCCCTGAAACTCAAGCCCTGAATCTCATGCCCTGAAACTCATACCCTATATCACATACCCTGAAACTACTGCCCTGAAACTCATGCACTGAAACTCATGCCCTGAATCACATGCCCTAAAATTCCTGCCCTGAATCATCTGCCCAGAAACTCATGCCCTGAATTACATGCCCTGAATCACATGCCCTAAAATTCCTGCCCTGAATCATCTGCCCAGAAACTCATGCCCTGAATTACATGCCCTGAAATACCTGCCCTGAATCTCTTGCCCTGAAACTCATGCCCTGAATCTCATACCCTGAATCTCATGCCCTGAAACTCCTGCACTGAAACACCAGCCCTGAATCTCCTGCCTTAAAAATCATGCCCTGAATCTCATGCCCTGAATCTCATGCTCTGAAACTCGTGCACTGAATCTCATGCCCTCAAGTTCCTGCACTGAAACTCATGCCCTGAATATCATGCCCTGAAACTCATGCCCTGAACCTCATTCCCTGAAACTCAAGCCCTGAATCTCATGCCCTGAAACTCATACCCTGAATCACATACCCTGAAACTACTGCCCTGAAAGTCATGCACTGAAACTCATGCCCTGAATCACATGCCCTAAAATACCTGCCCTGAATCATCTGCCCAGAAACTCATGCCCTGAATTACATGCCCTGAATCACATACCCTAAAATTCCTGCCCTGAATCATCTGCCAAGAAACTCATGCCCTGAATTACATGCCCTGAAATACCAGCCCTGAATCTCATGCCCTGAAACTCATGCCCTGAATCTCATGCCCTGAATCTCATACACTGAATCTCATGCCCTGAAACTCCTGCACTGAAACACCAGCCCTGAATCTCCTGCCTTAAAAATCATGCCCTGAATCTCATGCCCTGAATCTCATGCTCTGAAACTCGTGCACTGAATCTCATGCCCTCAAGTTCCTGCACTGAAACTCATGCCCTGAATCTCATGCCCTGAAACTCATGCCCTGAACCTCATTCCCTGAAACTCAAGCCCTGAATCTCATGCCCTGAAACTCATGCCCTAAATCACATACCCTGAAACTCCTGCCCTGAAACTCATGCACTGAAACTCATGCCCTGAATTACATGCCCTGAAACTCCTGCACTGAAACTCATGCCATGAATCTCATATCCTGAAACTCACGCCCTGAATTACATGCCCTGAAACTCCTGCCCTGAAACTCATGCCCTGAAACTCATGCCCTGAATCTCCAGTCCTAAAACTCATTCCCTGAATCTCATGTCCTGAATCTCATGCCCTGAAACTCCTGCACTGAAACACCTGCCCTGAATCTCCTGCCCTGAAACTCATGCCCTGAATCTCATGCCCTGAATCTCACGCTCTGAAACTCATGCACTGAAACTCATGCCCTGAATCTCATGCCTTGAAACTCCTGCCCTCAAACTCATGCACTGAAACTCATGCCCTGAATCTCATGCCCTGAAACACCTGCACTGAAACTCATGCAATGAATCTCATATCCTGAAACTCACGCCTTGAATCACATGCCCTGAAACTCCTGCCCTGAAACTCATGCCCTGAAACTCATGCCCTGAAACTCATGCCCTGAATCTCATGCCCAGAATCTCGTGCCATGAAACTCCTGCACTGAAACACCTGCCCTGAATCTCCTGCCCTGAAAATGAAGCCCTGAATCTCATGCCCTGAATCTCATGCCCTGAAACTCATGCCCTGAAACTCATACCCTGAATCTCCTGTCCTGAAACTCATGCCCTGAATCTAATGCCCTGAATCTCATGCCCTGAAACTCCTGCACTGAAACACCTGCCCTGAATCTCCTGCCCTGAAAATCATGCCCTGAATCTCATGCCCTGAATCTCATGCTCTGAAACTCATGCCCTGAATCTCAAGCCCTGAATCTCATGCCCTGAAACTCATGCCCTACATCACATACCCTGAAACTCCTGCCCTGAAACTCATGCACTGAAACTCATGCCCTGAATCACATGCCCTAAAACTCATGCCCTGAATCATCTGCCCAGAAACTCATGCCCTGAATTACATGCCCTGGAATACCTGCCCTGAATCTCATGCCCTGAAACTCATGCCCTGAATCTCCTGCCCTGAAAATCATACCCTGAATCTCATGCCCTGAATCTCATGCTCTGAAACTCATGCCCTAAATCACATACCCTGAAACTCCTGCCCTGAAACTCATGCACTCAAACTCGTGCCCTGAATCACATGCCCTGAAACTCATGCCCTGAATTACATGCCCTGAAATACCTGCCCTGAATCTCATGCCCTGAAACACATGCCCTGAATCTCATGCCCTGAAACTCCTGCACTGAAACTCATGCCATGAAACTCATATCCTGAAACTCACGCCCTGAATTACATGCCCTGAAACTCCTGCCCTGAAACTCATGCCCTGAAACTCATGCCCTGAAACTCATGCCCTGAATCTCCTGTCCTAAAACTCATGCCCTGAATCTCATGCCCTGAATCTCACGCTCTGAAACTCGTGCACTGAATCTCATGACCTCAAGTTACTGCACTGAAACTCATGCCCTGAATCTCATGTCCTGAAACTCCTGCACTGAACCTCATGCCCTGAAACTCAAGCCCTGAATCTCATGCCCTGAAACTCATGCCCTAAATCACATACCCTGAAACTCCTGCCCTGAATCTCATGCACTGAAACTCATGCCCTGAATCACATGACCTAAAACTCATGCCCTGAATCATCTGCCCAGAAACTCATGCCCTGAATTACATGCCCTGAAATACCTGCCCTGAATCTCATGCCCTGAAACTCATGCCCTGAATCTCATGCCCTGAAACTCCTGCCCTCAAACTCATGCACTGAAACTCATGCCCTGAATCTCATGCCTTGAAACTCCTGCCCTCAAACTCATGCACTGAAACTCATGCCCTGAATCTCATGCCCTGAAACACCTGCACTGAAACTCATGCCATGAATCTCATATCCTGAAACTCACGCCTTGAATCACATGCCCTGAAACTCCTGCCCTGAAACTCATGCCCTGAAACTCATGCCCTGAAACTCATGCCCGGAATCTCATGCCCTGAATCTCGTGCCATGAAACTCCTGCACTGAAACACCTGCCCTGAATCTCCTGCCCTGAAAATGAAGCCCTGAATCTCATGCCCTGAATCTCATGCCCTGAAACTCATGCCCTGAAACTCATGCCCTGAATCTCCTGTCCTGAAACTCATGCCCTGAATCTCATGCCCTGAATCTCATGCCCTGAAACTCCTGCACTGAAACACCTGCCCTGAATCTCCTGCCCTGAAAATCATGCCCTGAATCTCATGCCCTGAATCTCATGCTCTGAAACTCATGCCCTGAATCTCAAGCCCTGAATCTCATGCCCTGAAACTCATGCCCTACATCACATACCCTGAAACTCCTGCCCTGAAACTCATGCACTGAAACTCTTGCCCTGAATCACATGCCCTAAAACTCATGCCCTGAATCATCTGCCCAGAAACTCATGCCCTCAATTACATGCCCTGAAATACCTGCCCTGAATCTCATGCCCTGAAACTCATGCCCTGAATCTCATGCCCTGAAACTCCTGCCCTCAAACTCATGCACTGAAACTCATGCCCTGAATCTCATGCCTTGAAACTCCTGCCCTCAAACTCATGCACTGAAACTCATGCCCTGAATCTCATGCCCTGAAACACCTGCACTGAAACTCATGCCATGAAACTCATATCCTGAAACTCACGCCTTGAATCACATGCCCTTAAACTCCTGCCCTGAAACTCATGCCCTGAAACTCATGCCCTGAAACTCATGCCCTGAATCTCATGCCCTGAATCTCGTGCCCTGAAACTCCTGCACTGAAACACCTGCCCTGAATCTCCTGCCCTGAAAATGAAGCCCTGAATCTCATGCCCTGAATCTCATGCCCTGAAACTCATGCCCTGAAACTCATGCCCTGAATCTCCTGTCCTGAAACTCATGCCCTGAATCTCATGCCCTGAATCTTATGCCCTGAAACTCCTGCACTGAAACACCTGCACTGAAACACCTGCCCTGAATCTCATGACCTGAAACTCATGCCCTGAACCTCATGCCCTGAAACTCAAGCCCTGAATCTCAATGCCCTGAAACTCCTGCACTGAAACTCATGCCATGAATCTCATATCCTGAAACTCACGCCCTGAATCACATGCCCTGAAACTCCTGCCCTGAAACTCATGCCCTGAAACTCATGCCCTGAATTTCCTGTCCTGAAACTCATGCCCTGAATCTCATGCCCTGAATCTCATGCCCTGAAACTCCTGCACTGAAACACCTGCCCTGAATCTCCTGCCCTGAAAATCATGCCCTGAATCTCAAGCCCTGAATCTCATGCTCTGAAACTCATGCCCTGAATCTCATGCCCTCAAGTTCCTGCACTGAAACTCATGCCCTGAATCTCATGACCTGAAACTCATGCCCTGAACCTCATGCCCTGAAACTCAAGCCCTGAATCTCATGCCCGGAATCTCATGCCCTAAATCACATACCCTGAAACTCCTGCCCTGAAACTCATGCATTCAAACTCATGCCCTGAATCACATGCCCTAAAACTCCTGCCCTGAAACTCATGCCCTGAAACTCATACACTGAACCTCATGCCCTGAAACTCCTGCACTGAAACACCAGCCCTGAATCTCCTGCCTTAAAAATCATGCCCTGAATCTCATGCCCTGAATCTCATGCTCTGAAACTCGTGCACTGAATCTCATGCCCTCAAGTTCCTGCACTGAAACTCATGCCCTGAATCTCATGCCCTGAAACTCATGCCCTGAACCTCATTCCCTGAAACTCAAGCCCTGAATCTCATGCCCTGAAACTCATGCCCTAAATCACATACCCTGAAACTCCTGCCCTGAAACTCATGCACTGAAACTCATGCCCTGAATTACATGCCCTGAAATACCTGCCCTGAATCTCATACCCTGAAACTCATGCCCTGAATCTCATGCCCTGAAACTCCTGCACTGAAACTCATGCCATGAATCTCATATCCTGAAACTCACGCCCTGAATTACATGCCCTGAAACTCCTGCCCTGAAACTCATGCCCTGAAACTCATGCCCTGAAACTCATGCCCTGAATCTCCAGTCCTAAAACTCATTCCCTGAATCTCATGTCCTGAATCTCATGCCCTGAAACTCCTGCACTGAAACACCTGCCCTGAATCTCCTGCCCTGAAACTCATGCCCTGAATCTCATGCCCTGAATCTCACGCTCTGAAACTCATGCACTGAAACTCATGCCCTGAATCTCATGCCTTGAAACTCCTGCCCTCAAACTCATGCACTGAAACTCATGCCCTGAATCTCATGCCCTGAAACACCTGCACTGAAACTCATGCAATGAATCTCATACCCTGAAACTCACGCCTTGAATCACATGCCCTGAAACTCCTGCCCTGAAACTCATGCCCTGAAACTCATGCCCTGAAACTCATGCCCTGAATCTCATGCCCAGAATCTCGTGCCATGAAACTCCTGCACTGAAACACCTGCCCTGAATCTCCTGCCCTGAAAATGAAGCCCTGAATCTCATGCCCTGAATCTCATGCCCTGAAACTCATGCCCTGAAACTCATACCCTGAATCTCCTGTCCTGAAACTCATGCCCTGAATCTAATGCCCTGAATCTCATGCCCTGAAACTCCTGCACTGAAACACCTGCCCTGAATCTCCTGCCCTGAAAATCATGCCCTGAATCTCATGCCCTGAATCTCATGCTCTGAAACTCATGCCCTGAATCTCAAGCCCTGAATCTCATGCCCTGAAACTCATGCCCTACATCACATACCCTGAAACTCCTGCCCTGAAACTCATGCACTGAAACTCATGCCCTGAATCACATGCCCTAAAACTCATGCCCTGAATCATCTGCCCAGAAACTCATGCCCTGAATTACATGCCCTGGAATACCTGCCCTGAATCTCATGCCCTGAAACTCATGCCCTGAATCTCCTGCCCTGAAAATCATACCCTGAATCTCATGCCCTGAATCTCATGCTCTGAAACTCATGCCCTAAATCACATACCCTGAAACTCCTGCCCTGAAACTCATGCACTCAAACTCGTGCCCTGAATCACATGCCCTGAAACTCATGCCCTGAACCTCATGCCCTGAAACTCAAGCCCTGAATCTCATGCCCTGAAACTCATGCCCTAAATCACATACCCTGAAACTCCTGCACTGAAACTCATGCACTGAAACTCATGCCCTGAATCACATGCCCTAAAACTCATGCCCTGAATCATCTGCCCAGAAACTCATGCCCTGAATTACATGCCCTGAAATACCTGCCCTGAATCTCATGCCCTGAAACACATGCCCTGAATCTCATGCCCTGAAACTCCTGCACTGAAACTCATGCCATGAATCTCATATCCTGAAACTCACGCCCTGAATTACATGCCCTGAAACTCCTGCCCTGAAACTCATGCCCTGAAACTCATGCCCTGAAACTCATGCCCTGAATCTCCTGTCCTAAAACTCATGCCCTGAATCTCATGCCCTGAATCTCACGCTCTGAAACTCGTGCACTGAATCTCATGACCTCAAGTTACTGCACTGAAACTCATGCCCTGAATCTCATGTCCTGAAACTCCTGCACTGAACCTCATGCCCTGAAACTCAAGCCCTGAATCTCATGCCCTGAAACTCATGCCCTAAATCACATACCCTGAAACTCCTGCCCTGAATCTCATGCACTGAAACTCATGCCCTGAATCACATGACCTAAAACTCATGCCCTGAATCATCTGCCCAGAAACTCATGCCCTGAATTACATGCCCTGAAATACCTGCCCTGAATCTCATGCCCTGAAACTCATGCCCTGAATCTCATGCCCTGAAACTCCTGCCCTCAAACTCATGCACTGAAACTCATGCCCTGAATCTCATGCCTTGAAACTCCTGCCCTCAAACTCATGCACTGAAACTCATGCCCTGAATCTCATGCCCTGAAACACCTGCACTGAAACTCATGCCATGAATCTCATATCCTGAAACTCACGCCTTGAATCACATGCCCTGAAACTCCTGCCCTGAAACTCATGCCCTGAAACTCATGCCCTGAAACTCATGCCCGGAATCTCATGCCCTGAATCTCGTGCCATGAAACTCCTGCACTGAAACACCTGCCCTGAATCTCCTGCCCTGAAAATGAAGCCCTGAATCTCATGCCCTGAATCTCATGCCCTGAAACTCATGCCCTGAAACTCATGCCCTGAATCTCCTGTCCTGAAACTCATGCCCTGAATCTCATGCCCTGAATCTCATGCCCTGAAACTCCTGCACTGAAACACCTGCCCTGAATCTCCTGCCCTGAAAATCATGCCCTGAATCTCATGCCCTGAATCTCATGCTCTGAAACTCATGCCCTGAATCTCAAGCCCTGAATCTCATGCCCTGAAACTCATGCCCTACATCACATACCCTGAAACTCCTGCCCTGAAACTCATGCACTGAAACTCTTGCCCTGAATCACATGCCCTAAAACTCATGCCCTGAATCATCTGCCCAGAAACTCATGCCCTCAATTACATGCCCTGAAATACCTGCCCTGAATCTCATGCCCTGAAACTCATGCCCTGAATCTCATGCCCTGAAACTCCTGCCCTCAAACTCATGCACTGAAACTCATGCCCTGAATCTCATGCCTTGAAACTCCTGCCCTCAAACTCATGCACTGAAACTCATGCCCTGAATCTCATGCCCTGAAACACCTGCACTGAAACTCATGCCATGAAACTCATATCCTGAAACTCACGCCTTGAATCACATGCCCTTAAACTCCTGCCCTGAAACTCATGCCCTGAAACTCATGCCCTGAAACTCATGCCCTGAATCTCATGCCCTGAATCTCGTGCCCTGAAACTCCTGCACTGAAACACCTGCCCTGAATCTCCTGCCCTGAAAATGAAGCCCTGAATCTCATGCCCTGAATCTCATGCCCTGAAACTCATGCCCTGAAACTCATGCCCTGAATCTCCTGTCCTGAAACTCATGCCCTGAATCTCATGCCCTGAATCTTATGCCCTGAAACTCCTGCACTGAAACACCTGCACTGAAACACCTGCCCTGAATCTCATGACCTGAAACTCATGCCCTGAACCTCATGCCCTGAAACTCAAGCCCTGAATCTCAATGCCCTGAAACTCCTGCACTGAAACTCATGCCATGAATCTCATATCCTGAAACTCACGCCCTGAATCACATGCCCTGAAACTCCTGCCCTGAAACTCATGCCCTGAAACTCATGCCCTGAATTTCCTGTCCTGAAACTCATGCCCTGAATCTCATGCCCTGAATCTCATGCCCTGAAACTCCTGCACTGAAACACCTGCCCTGAATCTCCTGCCCTGAAAATCATGCCCTGAATCTCAAGCCCTGAATCTCATGCTCTGAAACTCATGCCCTGAATCTCATGCCCTCAAGTTCCTGCACTGAAACTCATGCCCTGAATCTCATGACCTGAAACTCATGCCCTGAACCTCATGCCCTGAAACTCAAGCCCTGAATCTCATGCCCGGAATCTCATGCCCTAAATCACATACCCTGAAACTCCTGCCCTGAAACTCATGCATTCAAACTCATGCCCTGAATCACATGCCCTAAAACTCCTGCCCTGAAACTCATGCCCTGAAACTCATACACTGAACCTCATGCCCTGAAACTCAAGCCCTGAATCTCATGCCCTGAAACTCATGCCCTAAATCACATACCCTGAAACTACTGCCCTGAAACTCATGCACTGAAACTCATGCCCTGAATCACATGCCCTAAAATTCCTGCCCTGAATCATCTGCCCAGAAAATCATGCCCTGAATTACATGCCCTGAAATACCTGCCCTGAATCTCATGCCCTGAAACTCATGCCCTGAATCTCATGCCCTGAATCTCATGCCCTAAAACTCCTGCCCTGAATCATCTGCCCAGAAACTCATGCCCTGAATTACATGCCCTGAAATACCTGCCCTGAATCTCATGCCCTGAAACTCATGCCCTGAATCTCATGCCCTGAAACTCCTGCACTCAAACTCATGCCATGAATCTCATATCCTGAAACTCACGCCCTGAATTACATGCCCTGAAACTCCTGCCCTGAAACTCATGCCCTGAAACTCATGCCCTGAATCTCCTGTCCTAAAACTCATGCCCTGAATCTCATGCTCTGAATCTCATGCTCTGAATCTCATGCCCTGAAACTCCTGCACTGAAATACCTGCCCTAAAACTCCTGCCCTGAATCTCATGCCCTGAAACTCAAGCCCTGAATCTCATGCCCTGAAACTCATACCCTAAATCACATACCCTGAAACTACTGCCCTGAAACTCATGCACTGAAACTCATGCCCTGAATCACATGCCCTAAAATTCCTGCCCTGAATCATCTGCCCAGAAACTCATGCTCTGAATTACATGCCCTGAAACACATGCCCTAAAATTCCTGCCCTGAATCATCTGCCCAGAAACTCATGCCCTGAATTACATGCCCTGAAATACCTGCCCTGAATCTCATGCCCTGAAACTCATGCCCTGAATCTCATGCCCTGAGTCTCATGCCCTGAAACTCCTGCACTGAAACACCAGCCCTGAATCTCCTGCCTTAAAAATCATGCCCTGAATTACATACCCTGAAACTCCTGCCTTGAATCGCATGCCCTGAAACTCATTCCCTGAATCTCCTGTCCTAAAACTCATGCCCTGAATCTCATGTCCTGAATCTCATGCCCTGAAACTCCTGCACTGAAACACCTGCCCTGAATCTCCTGCCCTGAAACTCATGCCCTGAATCTCATGCCCTGAATCTCACGCTCTGAAACGCGTGCACTGAATCTCATGACCTCAACTTACTGCACTGAAACTCATGCCCTGAATCTCATGTCCTGAAACTCCTGCACTGAACCTCATGCCCTGAAACTCAAGCCCTGAATCTCATGCCCTGAAACTCATGCCCTAAATCACATACCCTGAAACTCCTGCCCTGAATCTCATGCACTGAAACTCATGCCCTGAATCACATGACCTAAAACTCATGCCCTGAATCATCTGCCCAGAAACTCATGCCCTGAATTACATGCCCTGAAATACCTGCCCTGAATCTCATGCCCTGAAACTCATGCCCTGAATCTCATGCCCTGAAACTCCTGCCCTCAAACTCATGCACTGAAACTCATGCCCTGAATCTCATGCCTTGAAACTCCTGCCCTCAAACTCATGCACTGAAACTCATGCCCTGAATCTCATGCCCTGAAACACCTGCACTGAAACTCATGCCATGAATCTCATATCCTGAAACTCACGCCTTGAATCACATGCCCTGAAACTCCTGCCCTGAAACTCATGCCCTGAAACTCATGCCCTGAAACTCATGCCCGGAATCTCATGCCCTGAATCTCGTGCCATGAAACTCCTGCACTGAAACACCTGCCCTGAATCTCCTGCCCTGAAAATGAAGCCCTGAATCTCATGCCCTGAATCTCATGCCCTGAAACTCATGCCCTGAAACTCATGCCCTGAATCTCCTGTCCTGAAACTCATGCCCTGAATCTCATGCCCTGAATCTCATGCCCTGAAACTCCTGCACTGAAACACCTGCCCTGAATCTCCTGCCCTGAAAATCATGCCCTGAATCTCATGCCCTGAATCTCATGCTCTGAAACTCATGCCCTGAATCTCAAGCCCTGAATCTCATGCCCTGAAACTCATGCCCTACATCACATACCCTGAAACTCCTGCCCTGAAACTCATGCACTGAAACTCTTGCCCTGAATCACATGCCCTAAAACTCATGCCCTGAATCATCTGCCCAGAAACTCATGCCCTCAATTACATGCCCTGAAATACCTGCCCTGAATCTCATGCCCTGAAACTCATGCCCTGAATCTCATGCCCTGAAACTCCTGCCCTCAAACTCATGCACTGAAACTCATGCCCTGAATCTCATGCCTTGAAACTCCTGCCCTCAAACTCATGCACTGAAACTCATGCCCTGAATCTCATGCCCTGAAACACCTGCACTGAAACTCATGCCATGAAACTCATATCCTGAAACTCACGCCTTGAATCACATGCCCTTAAACTCCTGCCCTGAAACTCATGCCCTGAAACTCATGCCCTGAAACTCATGCCCTGAATCTCATGCCCTGAATCTCGTGCCCTGAAACTCCTGCACTGAAACACCTGCCCTGAATCTCCTGCCCTGAAAATGAAGCCCTGAATCTCATGCCCTGAATCTCATGCCCTGAAACTCATGCCCTGAAACTCATGCCCTGAATCTCCTGTCCTGAAACTCATGCCCTGAATCTCATGCCCTGAATCTTATGCCCTGAAACTCCTGCACTGAAACACCTGCACTGAAACACCTGCCCTGAATCTCATGACCTGAAACTCATGCCCTGAACCTCATGCCCTGAAACTCAAGCCCTGAATCTCAATGCCCTGAAACTCCTGCACTGAAACTCATGCCATGAATCTCATATCCTGAAACTCACGCCCTGAATCACATGCCCTGAAACTCCTGCCCTGAAACTCATGCCCTGAAACTCATGCCCTGAATTTCCTGTCCTGAAACTCATGCCCTGAATCTCATGCCCTGAATCTCATGCCCTGAAACTCCTGCACTGAAACACCTGCCCTGAATCTCCTGCCGTGAAAATCATGCCCTGAATCTCAAGCCCTGAATCTCATGCTCTGAAACTCATGCCCTGAATCTCATGCCCTCAAGTTCCTGCACTGAAACTCATGCCCTGAATCTCATGACCTGAAACTCATGCCCTGAACCTCATGCCCTGAAACTCAAGCCCTGAATCTCATGCCCGGAATCTCATGCCCTAAATCACATACCCTGAAACTCCTGCCCTGAAACTCATGCATTCAAACTCATGCCCTGAATCACATGCCCTAAAACTCCTGCCCTGAAACTCATGCCCTGAAACTCATACACTGAACCTCATGCCCTGAAACTCAAGCCCTGAATCTCATGCCCTGAAACTCATGCCCTAAATCACATACCCTGAAACTACTGCCCTGAAACTCATGCACTGAAACTCATGCCCTGAATCACATGCCCTAAAATTCTTGCCCTGAATCATCTGCCCAGAAAATCATGCCCTGAATTACATGCCCTGAAATACCTGCCCTGAATCTCATGCCCTGAAACTCATGCCCTGAATCTCATGCCCTGAATCTCATGCCCTAAAACTCCTGCCCTGAATCATCTGCCCAGAAACTCATGCCCTGAATTACATGCCCTGAAATACCTGCCCTGAATCTCATGCCCTGAAACTCATGCCCTGAATCTCATGCCCTGAAACTCCTGCACTCAAACTCATGCCATGAATCTCATATCCTGAAACTCACGCCCTGAATTACATGCCCTGAAACTCCTGCCCTGAAACTCATGCCCTGAAACTCATGCCCTGAATCTCCTGTCCTAAAACTCATGCCCTGAATCTCATGCTCTGAATCTCATGCTCTGAATCTCATGCCCTGAAACTCCTGCACTGAAACACCTGCCCTAAAACTCCTGCCCTGAATCTCATGCCCTGAAACTCAAGCCCTGAATCTCATGCCCTGAAACTCATACCCTAAATCACATACCCTGAAACTACTGCCCTGAAACTCATGCACTGAAACTCATGCCCTGAATCACATGCCCTAAAATTCCTGCCCTGAATCATCTGCCCAGAAACTCATGCTCTGAATTACATGCCCTGAAACACATGCCCTAAAATTCCTGCCCTGAATCATCTGCCCAGAAACTCATGCCCTGAATTACATGCCCTGAAATACCTGCCCTGAATCTCATGCCCTGAAACTCATGCCCTGAATCTCATGCCCTGAGTCTCATGCCCTGAAACTCCTGCACTGAAACACCAGCCCTGAATCTCCTGCCTTAAAAATCATGCCCTGAATTACATACCCTGAAACTCCTGCCTTGAAACGCATGCCCTGAAACTCATTCCCTGAATCTCCTGTCCTAAAACTCATGCCCTGAATCTCATGTCCTGAATCTCATGCCCTGAAACTCCTGCACTGAAACACCTGCCCTGAATCTCCTGCCCTGAAACTCATGCCCTGAATCTCATGCCCTGAATCTCACGCTCTGAAACGCGTGCACTGAATCTCATGCCCTCAAGTTACTGCACTGAAACTCATGCCCTGAATCTCATGTTCTGAAACTCCTGCACTGAAACACCTGCCCTGAATCTCCTGCCTTGAAAATCATGACCTGAATCTCATGCCCTGAATCTCATGCTCTGAAACTCGTGCACTGAATCTCATGCCCTCAAGTTCCTGCACTGAAACTCAAGCCCTGAATCTCATGCCCTGAAACTCATGCCCTGAACCTCATGCCCTGAAACTCAAGCCCTGAATCTCATGCCCTGAAACTCGTGCACTGAATCTCATGCCCTCAAGTTCCTGCACTGAAACTCAAGCCCTGAATCATCTGCCCAGAAACTCATGCCCTGAATTACATGCCCTGAAATAACTGCCCTGAATCTCATGCCCTGAAACTCATGCACTGAATCTCATGCCCAGAAACTCCTGCCCTCAAACTCATGCACTGAAACTCATGCCCTGAATCTAATGCCTTGAAACTCCTGCCCTCAAACTCATGCACTGAAACTCATGCCCTGAATCTCATGCCCTGAAACACCTGCACTGAAACTCATGCCATGAATCTCATATCCTGAAACTCACGCCTTGAATCACATGCCCTGAAACTCCTGCCCTGAAACTCATGCCCTGAAACTCATTCCCTGAATCTCCTGTCCTAAAACTCATGACCTGAATCTCATGTCCAGAATCTCATGCCCTGAAACTCCTGCACTGAAACACCTGCCCTGAATCTCCTGCCCTGAAACTCATACCCTGAATCTCATGCCCTGAATCTCACGCTCTGAAACTCGTGCACTGAATCTCATGACCTCAAGTTACTGCACTGAAACTCATGCCCTGAATCTCATGTCCTGAAACTCCTGCACTGAAACACCTGCCCTGAATCTCCTGCCTTGAAAATCATGACCTGAATCTCATGCCCTGAATCTCATGCTCTGAAACTCGTGCACTGAATCTCATGCCCTCAAATTCCTGCACTGAAACTCAAGCCCTGAATCTCATGCCCTGAAACTCATGCCCTGAACCTCATGCCCTGAAACTCAAGCCCTGAATCTCATGCCCTGAAACTCGTGCACTGAATCTCATGCCCTCAAGTTCCTGCACTGAAACTCAAGCCCTGAATCATCTGCCCAGAAACTCATGCCCTGAATTACATGCCCTGAAATACCTGCCCTGAATCTCATGCCCTGAAACTCATGCACTGAATCTCATGCCCAGAAACTCCTGCCCTCAAACTCATGCACTGAAACTCATGCCCTGAATCTAATGCCTTGAAACTCCTGCCCTCAAACTCATGCACTGAAACTCATGCCCTGAATCTCATGCCCTGAAACACCTGCACTGAAACTCATGCCCTAAATCACATACCCTGAAACTCCTGCCCTGAAAATCATGCCCAGAATCTCATGCCCTGAATCTCATGCTCTGAAACTCATGCCCTGAATCTCAAGCCCTGAATCTCATGCCCTGAAACTCATGCCCTACATCACATACCCTGAAACTCCTGCCCTGAAACTCATGCACTGAAACTCATGCCCTGAATCACATGCCCTAAAACTCATGCCCTGAATCATCTGCCCAGAAACTCATGCCCTGAATTACATGCTCTGAAATACCTGCCCTGAATCTCATGCCCTGAAACTCATGCCCTTAATCTCATGCCCTAAAACTCCTGCCCTCAAACTCATGCACTGAAACTCATGCCCTGAATCTCATGCCTTGAAACTCCTGCCCTCAAACTCATGCACTGAAACTCATGCCCTGAATCTCATGCCCTGAAACACCTGCACTGAAACTCATGCCATGAATCTCATATCCTGAAACTCACGCCTTGAATCACATGCCCTGAAACTCCTGCCCTGAAACTCATGCCCTGAAACTCATGCCCTGAAACTCATGCCCTGAATCTCATGCCCTGAATCTCGTGCCCTGAAACTCCTGCACTGAAACACCTGCCCTGAATCTCCTGCCCTGAAAATGAAGCCCTGAATCTCATGCCCTGAATCTCATGCCCTGAAACTCATGCCCTGAAACTCATGCCCTGAATCTCCTGTCCTGAAACTCATGCCCTGAATCTCATGCCCTGAATCTCATGCCCTGAAACTCCTGCACTGAAACACCTGCCCTGAATCTCCTGCCCAGAAAATCATGCCCTGAATCTCATGCCCTGAATCTCATGCTCTGAAACTCATGCCCTGAATCTCATGCCCTGAAACTCCTGCACTGAAACTCCTGCCATGAATCTCATATCCTGAAACTCACGCCCTGAATCACATGCCCTGAAACTCCTGCCCTGAAACTCATGCCCTGAAACTCATGCCCTGAATTTCCTGTCCTGAAACTCATGCCCTGAATCTCATGTCTGAATCTCATGCCCTGAAACTCCTGCACTGAAACTCATGCCCTGAATCACATGCCCTAAAATTCCTGCCCTGAATCATCTGCCCAGAAACTCATGCTCTGAATTACATGCCCTGAAACACATGCCCTAAAGTTCCTGCCCTGAATCATCTGCCAGAAAATCATGCCCTGAATTACATGCCCTGAAATACCTGCCCTGAATCTCATGCCCTGAAACTCATGCCCTGAATCTCATGCCCTGAATCTCATGCCCTGAAACTCCTGCACTGAAACACCAGCCCTGAATCTCCTGCCTTAAAAATCATGCCCTGAATCTCATGCCCTGAATCTCATGCTCTGAAACTCGTGCACTGAATCTCATGCCCTCAAGTTCCTGCACTGAAACTCATGCCCTGAATCTCATGCCCTGAAACTCATGCCCTGAACCTCATTCCCTGAAACTCAAGCCCTGAATCTCATGCCCTGAAACTCATGCCCTAAATCACATACCCTGAAACTCCTGCCCTGAAACTCATGCACTGAAACTCATGCCCTGAATCACAGGCCCTAAAACTCATGCCCTGAATAATCTACCCAGAAACTCATGCCCTGAATTACATGCCCTGAAATACCTGCCCTGAATCTCATGCCCTGAAACTCATGCCCTGAATCTCATGCCCTGAAACTCCTGCACTGAAACTCATGCCATGAATCTCATATCCTGAAACTCACGCCCTGAATTACATACCCTGAAACTCCTGCCTTGAAACGCATGCCCTGAAACTCATGCCCTGAATCTCCTGTCCTAAAACTCATGCCCTGAATCTCATGTCCTGAATCTCATGCCCTGAAACTCCTGCACTGAAACACCTGCCCTGAATCTCCTGCCCTGAAACTCATGCCCTGAATCTCATGCCCTGAATCTCACGCTCTGAAACTCGTGCACTGAATCTCATGACCTCAAGTTACTGCACTGAAACTCATGCCCTGAATCTCATGTCCTGAAACTCCTGCACTGAAACACCTGCCCTGAATCTCCTGCCTTGAAAATCATGACCTGAATCTCATGCCCTGAATCTCATGCTCTGAAACTCGTGCACTGACTCTCATGCCCTCAAGTTCCTGCACTGAAACTCAAGCCCTGAATCTCATGCCCTGAAACTCATGCCCTGAACCTCATGCCCTGAAACTCAAGCCCTGAATCTCATGCCCTGAAACTCATGCACTGAATCTCATGCCCAGAAACTCCTGCCCTCAAACTCATGCACTGAAACTCATGCCCTGAATCTCATGCCTTGAAACTCCTGCCCTCAAACTCATGCACTGAAACTCATGCCCTGAATCTCATGCCCTGAAACACCTGCACTGAAACTCATGCCATGAATCTCATATCCTGAAACTCACGCCTTGAATCACATGCCCTGAAACTCCAGCCCTGAAACTCATGCCCTGAAACTCATGCCCTGAAACTCATGCCCTGAATCTCATGCCCTGAATCTCGTGCCCTGAAACTCATGCCCTGAAAATCATGCCCAGAATCTCATGCCCTGAATCTCATGCTCTGAAACCCATGCCCTGAATCTCAAGCCCTGAATCTCATGCCCTGAAACACATGCCCTACATCACATACCCTGAAACTCCTGCCCTGAAACTCATGCACTGATACTCATGCCCTGAATCACATGCCCTAAAACTCATGCCCTGAATCATCTGCCCAGAAACTCATGCCCTGAATTACATGCCCTGAAATACCTGCCCTGAATCTCATGCCCTGAAACTCATGCCCTTAATCTCATGCCCTAAAACTCCTGCCCTCAAACTCATGCACTGAAACTCATGCCCTGAATCTCATGCCTTGAATCTCATGTCCTGAAACTCATGCACTGAAACTCATGCCATGAATCTCATATCCTGAAACTCACGCCCTGAATTTCATACCCTGAAACTCCTGCCTTGAAACGCATGCCCTGAAACTCATGCCCTGAATCTCCTGTCCTAAAACTCATGCCCTGAATCTCATGTCCTGAATCTCATGCCCTGAAACTCCTGCACTGAAACACCTGCCCTGAATCTCCTGCCCTGAAACTCATGCCCTGAATCTCATGCCCTGAATCTCACGCTCTGAAACTCGTGCACTGAATCTCATGACCTCAAGTTACTGCACTGAAACTCATGCCCTGAATCTCATGTCCTGAAACTCCTGCACTGAAACACCTGCCCTGAATCTCCTGCCTTGAAAATCATGACCTGAATCTCATGCCCTGAATCTCATTCTCTGAAACTCGTGCACTGAATCTCATGCCCTCAAGTTCCTGCACTGAAACTCAAGCCCTGAATCTCATGCCCTGAAACTCGTGCACTGAATCTCATGCCCTCAAGTTCCTGCACTGAAACTCAAGCCCTGAATCATCTGCCCAGAAACTCATGCCCTGAATTACATGCCCTGAAATACCTGCCCTGAATCTCATGCCCTGAAACTGATGCACTGAATCTCATGCCCAGAAACTCCTGCCCTCAAACTCATGCACTGAAACTCATGCCCTGAATCTCATGCCTTGAAACTCCTGCCCTCAAACTCATGCACTGAAACTCATGCCCTGAATCTCATGCCCTGAAACACCTGCACTGAAACTCATGCCATGAATCTCATATCCTGAAACTCACGCCTTGAATCACATGCCCTGAAACTCCTGCCCTGAAACTCATGCCCTGAACCTCATTCCCTGAAACTCAAGCCCTGAATCTCATGCCCTGAAACTCGTGCCCTGAATAATCTGCCCAGAAACTCATGCCCTGAATTACATGCCCTGAAATACCTGCCCTGAATCTCATGCCCTGAAACTCATGCCCTGAATCTCATGCCCTGAAACTCCTGCACTGAAACTCATGCCATGAATCTCATATCCTGAAACTCACGCCCTGAATTTCATACCCTGAAACTCCTGCCTTGAAACGCATGCCCTGAAACTCATGCCCTGAATCTCCTGTCCTAAAACTCATGCCCTGAATCTCATGTCCTGAATCTCATGCCCTGAAACTCCTGCACTGAAACACCTGCCCTGAATCGCCTGCCCTGAAACTCATGCCCTGAATCTCATGCCCTGAATCTCACGCTCTGAAACTCGTGCACTGAATCTCATGCCCTCAAGTTCCTGCACTGAAACTCATGCCCTAAATCACATACCCTGAAACTCCTGCCCTGAAAATCATGCCCAGAATCTCATGCCCTGAATCTCATGCTCTGAAACTCATGCCCTGAATCTCAAGCCCTGAATCTCATGCCCTGAAACTCATGCCCTACATCACATACCCTGAAACTCCTGCCCTGAAACTCATGCACTGAAACTCATGCCCTGAATCACATGCCCTAAAACTCATGCCCTGAATCATCTGCCCAGAAACTCATGCCCTGAATTACATGCCCTGAAATACCTGCCCTGAATCTCATGCCCTGAAACTCATGCCCTTAATCTCATGCCCTAAAACTCCTGCCCTCAAACTCATGCACTGAAACTCATGCCCTGAATCTCATGCCTTGAAACTCCTGCCCTCAAACTCATGCACTGAAACTCATGCCCTGAATCTCATGCCCTGAAACTCATGCCCTGAATCACATGCCCTAAAACTCATGCCCTGAATAATCTGCCCAGAAACTCATGCCCTGAATTACATGCCCTGAAATACCTGCCCTGAATCTCATGCCCTGAAACTCATGCCCTGAATCTCATGCCCTGAAACTCCTGCACTGAAACTCATGCCATGAATCTCATATCCTGAAACTCACGCCCTGAATTTCATACCCTGAAACTCCTGCCTTGAAACGCATGCCCTGAAACTCATGCCCTGAATCTCCTGTCCTAAAACTCATGCCCTGAATCTCATGTCCTGAATCTCATGCCCTGAAACTCCTGCACTGAAACACCTGCCCTGAATCGCCTGCCCTGAAACTCATGCCCTGAATCTCATGCCCTGAATCTCGTGCCCTGAAACTCATGCCCTGAAAATCATGCCCAGAATCTCATGCCCTGAATCTCATGCTCTGAAACTCATGCCCTGAATCTCAAGCCCTGAATCTCATGCCCTGAAACACATGCCCTACATCACATACCCTGAAACTCCTGCCCTGAAACTCATGCACTGATACTCATGCCCTGAATCACATGCCCTAAAACTCATGCCCTGAATCATCTGCCCAGAAACGCATGCCCTGAATTACATGCCCTGAAATACCTGCCCTGAATCTCATGCCCTGAAACTCATGCCCTTAATCTCATGCCTTGAAACTCCTGCCCTCAAACTCATGCACTGAAACTCATGCCCTGAATCTCATGCCCTGAAACACCTGCACTGAATCTCCTGCCTTAAAAATCATGCCCTGAATCTCATGCCCTGAATCTCATGCTCTGAAACTCGTGCACTGAATCTCATGCCCTCAAGTTCCTGCACTGAAACTCATGCCCTGAATCTCATGCCCTGAAACTCATGCCCTGAACCTCATTCCCTGAAACTCAAGCCCTGAATCTCATGCCCTGAAACTCGTGCCCTAAAGCACATACCCTGAAACTCCTGCCCTGAAACTCATGCACTGAAACTCATGCCCTGAATCACATGCCCTAAAACTCATGCCCTGAATAATCTGCCCAGAAACTCATGCCCTGAATTACATGCCCTGAAATACCTGCCCTGAATCTCATGCCCTGAAACTCATGCCCTGAATCTCATGCCCTGAAACTGCTGCACTGAAACTCATGCCATGAATCTCATATCCTGAAACTCACGCCCTGAATTTCATACCCTGAAACTCCTGCCTTGAAACGCATGCCCTGAAACTCATGCCCTGAATCTCCTGTCCTAAAACTCATGCCCTGAATCTCATGTCCTGAATCTCATGCCCTGAAACTCCTGCACTGAAACACCTGCCCTGAATCTCCTGCCCTGAAACTCATGCCCTGAATCTCATGCCCTGAATCTCACGCTCTGAAACTCGTGCACTGAATCTCATGACCTCAAGTTACTGCACTGAAACTCATGCCCTGAATCTCATGTCCTGAAACTCCTGCACTGAAACACCTGCCCTGAATCTCCTGCCTTGAAAATCATGACCTGAATCTCATGCCCTGAATCTCATGCTCTGAAACTCGTGCACTGAATCTCATGCCCTCAAGTTCCTGCACTGAAACTCAAGCCCTGAATCTCATGCCCTGAAACTCGTGCACTGAATCTCATGCCCTCAAGTTCCTGCACTGAAACTCAAGCCCTGAATCATCTGCCCAGAAACTCATGCCCTGAATTACATGCCCTGAAATACCTGCCCTGAATCTCATGCCCTGAAACTGATGCACTGAATCTCATGCCCAGAAACTCCTGCCCTCAAACTCATGCACTGAAACTCATGCCCTGAATCTCATGCCTTGAAACTCCTGCCCTCAAACTCATGCACTAAAACTCATGCCCTGAATCTCATGCCCTGAAACACCTGCACTGAAACTCATGCCATGAATCTCATATCCTGAAACTCACGCCTTGAATCACATGCCCTGAAACTCCTGCCCTGAAACTCATGCCCTGAACCTCATTCCCTGAAACTCAAGCCCTGAATCTCATGCCCTGAAACTCGTGCCCTAAATCACATACCCTGAAACTCCTGCCCTGAAACTCATGCACTGAAACTCATGCCCTGAATCACATGCCCTAAAACTCATGCCCTGAATAATCTGCCCAGAATCTCATGCCCTGAATTACATGCCCTGAAATACCTGCCCTGAATCTCATGCCCTGAAACTCATGCCCTGAATCTCATGCCCTGAAACTCCTGCACTGAAACTCATGCCATGAATCTCATATCCTGAAACTCACGCCCTGAATTTCATACCCTGAAACTCCTGCCTTGAAACGCATGCCCTGAAACTCATGCCCTGAATCTCCTGTCCTAAAACTCATGCCCTGAATCTCATGTCCTGAATCTCATGCCCTGAAACTCCTGCACTGAAACACCTGCCCTGAATCGCCCGCCCTGAAACTCATGCCCTGAATCTCATGCCCTGAATCTCACGCTCTGAAACTCGTGCACTGAATCTCATGCCCTCAAGTTCCTGCACTGAAACTCATGCCCTAAATCACATACCCTGAAACTCCTGCCCTGAAAATCATGCCCAGAATCTCATGCCCTGAATCTCATGCTCTGAAACTCATGCCCTGAATCTCAAGCCCTGAATCTCATGCCCTGAAACTCATGCCCTACATCACATACCCTGAAACTCCTGCCCTGAAACTCATGCACTGAAACTCATGCCCTGAATCACATGCCCTAAAACTCATGCCCTGAATCATCTGCCCAGAAACTCATGCCCTGAAATACCTGCCCTGAATCTCATGCCCTGAAACTCATGCCCTTAATCTCATGCCCTAAAACTCCTGCCCTCAAACTCATGCACTGAAACTCATGCCCTGAATCTCATGCCTTGAAACTCCTGCCCTCAAACTCATGCACTGAAACTCATGCCCTGAATCTCATGCCCTGAAACACCTGCACTGAAACTCATGCCATGAATCTCATATCCTGAAACTCACGCCTTGAATCACATGCCCTGAAACTCCTGCCCTGAAACTCATGCCCTGAAACTCATGCCCTGAAACTCATGCCCTGAATCTCATGCCCTGAATCTCGTGCCCTGAAACTCCTGCACTGAAACACCTGCCCTGAATCTCCTGCCCTGAAAATGAAGCCCTGAATCTCATGCCCTGAATCTCATGCCCTGAAACTCATGCCCTGAAACTCATGCCCTGAATCTCCTGTCCTGAAACTCATGCCCTGAATCTCATGCCCTGAATCTCATGCCCTGAAACTCCTGCACTGAAACACCTGCCCTGAATCTCCTGCCCTGAAAATCATGCCCTGAATCTCATGCCCTGAATCTCATGCTCTGAAACTCATGCCCTGAATCTCATGCCCTGAAACTCCTGCACTGAAACTCCTGCCATGAATCTCATATCCTGAAACTCACGCCCTGAATCACATGCCCTGAAACTCCTGCCCTGAAACTCATGCCCTGAAACTCATGCCCTGAATTTCCTGTCCTGAAACTCATGCCCTGAATCTCATGCCCTGAAACTCCTGCACTGAAACTCATGCCCTGAATCACATGCCCTAAAATTCCTGCCCTGAATCATCTGCCCAGAAACTCATGCTCTGAATTACATGCCCTGAAACACATGCCCTAAAATTCCTGCCCTGAATCATCTGCCCAGAAAATCATGCCCTGAATTACATGCCCTGAAATACCTGCCCTGAATCTCATGCCCTGAAACTCATGCCCTGAATCTCATGCCCTGAATCTCATGCCCTGAAACTCCTGCACTGAAACACCAGCCCTGAATCTCCTGCCTTAAAAATCATGCCCTGAATCTCATGCCTTGAATCTCATGCTCTGAAACTCGTGCACTGAATCTCATGCCCTCAAGTTCCTGCACTGAAACTCATGCCCTGAATCTCATGCCCTGAAACTCATGCCCTGAACCTCATTCCCTGAAACTCATGCCCTGAATCACATGCCCTAAAACTCATGCCCTGAATAATCTGCCCAGAAACTCATGCCCTGAATTACATGCCCTGAAATACCTGCCCTGAATCTCATGCCCTGAAACTCATGCCCTGAATCTCATGCCCTGAAACTCCTGCACTGAAACTCATGCCATGAATCTCATATCCTGAAACTCACGCCCTGAATTACATACCCTGAAACTCCTGCCTTGAAACGCATGCCCTGAAACTCATGCCCTGATTCTCCTGTCCTAAAACTCATGCCCTGAATCTCATGTCCTGAATCTCATGCCCTGAAACTCCTGCACTGAAACACCTGCCCTGAATCTCCTGCCCTGAAACTCATGCCCTGAATCTCATGCCCTGAATCTCACGCTCTGAAACTCGTGCACTGAATCTCATGACCTCAAGTTACTGCACTGAAACTCATGCCCTGAATCTCATGTCCTGAAACTCCTGCCCTGAAACACCTGCCCTGAATCTCCTGCCTTGAAAATCATGACCTGAATCTCATGCCCTGAATCTCATGCTCTGAAACTCGTGCACTGACTCTCATGCCCTCAAGTTCCTGCACTGAAACTCAAGCCCTGAATCTCATGCCCTGAAACTCATGCCCTGAACCTCATGCCCTGAAACTCAAGCCCTGAATCTCATGCCCTGAAACTCATGCACTGAATCTCATGCCCAGAAACTCCTGCCCTCAAACTCATGCACTGAAACTCATGCCCTGAATCTCATGCCTTGAAACTCCTGCCCTCAAACTCATGCACTGAAACTCATGCCCTGAATCTCATGCCCTGAAACACCTGCACTGAAACTCATGCCACGAAACTCATATCCTGAAACTCACGCCTTGAATCACATGCCCTGAAACTCCTGCCCTGAAACTCATGCCCTGAAACTCGTGCCCTGAAACTCATGCCCTGAATCTCATGCCCTGAATCTCGTGCCCTGAAACTCATGCCCTAAATCACATACCCTGAAACTCCTGCCCTGAAAATCATGCCCAGAATCTCATACCCTGAATCTCATGCTCTGAAACTCATGCCCTGAATCTCAAGCCCTGAATCTCATGCCCTGAAACTCATGCCCTACATCACATACCCTGAAACTCCTGCCCTGAAACTCATGCACTGAAACTCATGCCCTGAATCACGTGCCCTAAAACTCATGCCCTGAATCATCTGCCCAGAAACTCATGCCCTGAATTACATGCCCTGAAATACCTGCCCTGAATCTCATGCCCTGAAACTCATGCCCTTAATCTCATGCCCTAAAACTCCTGCCCTCAAACTCATGCACTGAAACTCATGCCCTGAATCTCATGCCTTGAAACTCCTGCCCTCAAACTCATGCACTGAAACTCATGCCCTGAATCTCATGCCCTGAAACACCTGCACTGAATCTCCTGCCTTAAAAATCATGCCCTGAATCTCATGCCCTGAATCTCATGCTCTGAAACTCGTGCACTGAATCTCATGCCCTCAAGTTCCTGCACTGAAACTCATGCCCTGAATCTCATGCCCTGAAACTCATGCCCTGAACCTCATTCCCTGAAACTCAAGCCCTGAATCTCATGCACTGAAACTCGTGCCCTAAATCACATACCCTGAAACTCCTGCCCTGAAACTCATGCACTGAAACTCATGCCCTGAATCACATGCCCTAAAACTCATGCCCTGAATAATCTGCCCAGAAACTCATGCCCTGAATTACATGCCCTGAAATACCTGCCCTGAATCTCATGCCCTGAAACTCATGCCCTGAATCTCATGCCCTGAAACTCCTGCACTGAAACTCATGCCATGAATCTCATATCCTGAAACTCACGCCCTGAATTTCATACCCTGAAACTCCTGCCTTGAAACGCATGCCCTGAAACTCATGCCCTGAATCTCCTGTCCTAAAACTCATGCCCTGAATCTCATGTCCTGAATCTCATGCCCTGAAACTCCTGCACTGAAACACCTGCCCTGAATCTCCTGCCCTGAAACTCATGCCCTGAATCTCATGCCCTGAATCTCACGCTCTGAAACTCGTGCACTGAATCTCATGACCTCAAGTTACTGCACTGAAACTCATGCCCTGAATCTCATGTCCTGAAACTCCTGCACTGAAACACCTGCCCTGAATCTCCTGCCTTGAAAATCATGACCTGAATCTCATGCCCTGAATCTCATGCTCTGAAACTCGGGCACTGAATCTCATGCCCTCAAGTTCCTGCACTGAAACTCAAGCCCTGAATCTCATGCCCTGAAACTCGTGCACTGAATCTCATGCCCTCAAGTTCCTGCACTGAAACTCAAGCCCTGAATCATCTGCCCAGAAACTCATGCCCTGAATTACATGCCCTGAAATACCTGCCCTGAATCTCATGCCCTGAAACTGATGCACTGAATCTCATGCCCAGAAACTCCTGCCCTCAAACTCATGCACTGAAACTCATGCCCTGAATCTCATGCCTTGAAACTCCTGCCCTCAAACTCATGCACTGAAACTCATGCCCTGAATCTCATGCCCTGAAACACCTGCACTGAAACTCATGCCATGAATCTCATATCCTGAAACTCACGCCTTGAATCACATGCCCTGAAACTCCTGCCCTGAAACTCATGCCCTGAAACTCATGCCCTGAAACTCATGCCCTGAATCTCATGCCCTGAATCTCGTGCCCTGAAACTCATGCCCTAAATCACATACCCTGAAACTCCTGCCCTGAAAATCATGCCCAGAATCTCATGCCCTGAATCTCATGCTCTGAAACTCATGCCCTGAATCTCAAGCCCTGAATCTCATGCCCTGAAACTCATGCCCTACATCACATACCCTGAAACTCCTGCCCTGAAACTCATGCACTGAAACTCATGACCTGAATCACATGCCCTAAAACTCATGCCCTGAATCATCTGCCCAGAAACTCATGCCCTGAATTACATGCCCTGAAATACCTGCCCTGAATCTCATGCCCTGAAACTCATGCCCTTAATCTCATGCCCTAAAACTCCTGCCCTCAAACTCATGCACTGAAACTCATGCCCTGAATCTCATGCCTTGAAACTCCTGCCCTCAAACTCATGCACTGAAACTCATGCCCTGAATCTCATGCCCTGAAACACCTGCACTGAAACTCATGCCATGAATCTCATATCCTGAAACTCACGCCTTGAATCACATGCCCTGAAACTCCTGCCCTGAAACTCATGCCCTGAAACTCATGCCCTGAAACTCATGCCCTGAATCTCATGCCCTGAATCTCGTGCCCTGAAACTCCTGCACTGAAACACCTGCCCTGAATCTCCTGCCCTGAAAATGAAGCCCTGAATCTCATGCCCTGAATCTCATGCCCTGAAACTCATGCCCTGAAACTCATGCCCTGAATCTCCTGTCCTGAAACTCATGCCCTGAATCTCATGCCCTGAATCTCATGCCCTGAAAACTCCTCCACTGAAACACCTGCCCTGAATCTCCTGCCCTGAAAATCATGCCCTGAATCTCATGCCCTGAATCTCATGCTCCGAAACTCATGCCCTGAATCTCATGCCCTGAAACTCCTGCACTGAAACTCATGCCATGAATCTCATATCCTGAAACTCACGCCCTGAATCACATGCCCTGAAACTCCTGCCCTGAAACTCATGCCCTGAAACTCATGCCCTGAATTTCCTGTCCTGAAACTCATGCCCTGAATCTCATGTCTGAATCTCATGCCCTGAAACTCCTGCACTGAAACTCATGCCCTGAATCTCATGCCCTGAATCTCACGCTCTGAAACTCGTGCACTGAATCTCATGACCTCAAGTTACTGCACTGAAACTCATGCCCTGAATCTCATGTCCTGAAACTCCTGCACTGAAACACCTGCCCTGAATCTCCTGCCTTGAAAATCATGACCTGAATCTCATGCCCTGAATCTCATGCTCTGAAACTCGTGCACTGAATCTCATGCCCTCAAGTTCCTGCACTGAAACTCAAGCCCTGAATCTCATGCCCTGAAACTCATGCCCTGAACCTCATGCCCTGAAACTCAAGCCCTGAATCTCATGCCCTGAAACTCATGCCCTAAATCACATACCCTGAAACTCCTGCCCTGAAACTCATGCACTGAAACTCATGCCCTGAATCACATGCCCTAAAACTCATGCCCTGAATCATCTGCCCAGAAACTCATGCCCTGAAACTCATGCCCTGAATCTCATGCCCTGAAACTCCTGCCCTCAAACTCATGCACTGAAACTCATGCCCTGAATCTCATGCCTTGAAACTCCTGCCCTCAAACTCATGCACTGAAACTCATGCCCTGAATCTCATGCCCTGAAACACCTGCACTGAAACTCATGCCATGAATCACATATCCTGAAACTCAGGCCTTGAATCACATGCCCTGAAACTCCTGCCCTGAAACTCATGCCCTGAAACTCATGCCCTGAAACTCATGCCCGGAATCTCATGCCCTGAATCTCGTGCCATGAAACTCCTGCACTGAAACACCTGACCTGAAACTCCTGCCCTGAAAATGAAGCCCTGAATCTCATGCCCTGAATCTCATGCCCTGAAACTCATGCCCTGAAACTCATGCCCTGAATCTCCTGTCCTGAAACTCATGCCCTGAATCTCATGCCCTGAATCTCATGCCCTGAAACTCCTGCACTGAAACACCTGCCCTGAATCTCCTGCCCTGAAAATCATGCCCTGAATCTCATGCCCTGAATCTCATGCTCTGAAACTCATGCCCTGAATCTCAAGCCCTGAATCTCATGCCCTGAAACTCATGCCCTACATCACATACCCTGAAACTCCTGCCCTGAAAAACATGCACTGAAACTCATGCCCTGAATCAAAATGCCCTAAAACTCATGCCCTGAATCATCTGCCCAGAAACTCATGCCCTCAATTACATGCCCTGAAATACCTGCCCTGAATCTCATGCCCTGAAACTCATGCCCTGAATCTCATGCCCTGAAACTCCTGCCCTCAAACTCATGCACTGAAACTCATGCCCTGAATCTCATGCCTTGAAACTCCTGCCCTCAAACTCATGCACTGAAACTCATGCCCTGAATCTCATGCCCTGAAACACGTGCACTGAAACTCATGCCATGAATCTCATATCCTGAAACTCACGCCTTGAATCACATGCCCTGAAACTCCTGCCCTGAAACTCATGCCCTGAAACTCATGCTCTGAAACTCATGCCCTGAATCTCATGCCCTGAATCTGGTGCCCTGAAACTCCTGCACTGAAACACCTGCCCTGAATCTCCTGCCCTGAAAATGAAGCCCTGAATCTCATGCCCTGAATCTCGTGCCCTGAAACTCATGCCCTGAAACTCATGCCCTGAATCTCCTGTCCTGAAACTAATGCCCTGAATCTCATGCCCTGAATCTCATGCCCTGAAACTCCTGCACTGAAACACCTGCCCTGAATCTCCCTGCCCTGAAAATCATGCCCTGAATCTCATGCCCTGAATCTCATGCTCTGAAACTCATGCCCTGAATCTCATGCCCTGAAACTCATGCCCTGAATCTCATGCCCTGAAACTCCTGCACTGAAGCACCTGCCCTGAATCTCCTGCCCTGAAACTCATGCCCTGAATCTCATGCCCGTAATCTCATGCTGTGAAACTCGTGCACTGAATCTCATGACCTCAAGTTCCTGCACTGAAACTCATGCCCTGAATCTCATGTCCTGAAACTCCTGCCCTGAATCACCTACCCTGAAACTCATGCCCTGAATCTCATGCCCTGAAACTCCTGCCCTGAAACTCATGCCCTGAAACTCATGGCCTGAAACTCATGCCCTGAAACTCCTGTCCTGAAACTCATGCCCTGAATCTCATGCCCTGAATCTCATGCCCTGAAACTCAAGCCCTGAATCTCATGCCCTGAAACTCATGCCCTAATTCACATACCCTGAAACTCCTGCCCTGAAACTCATGCACTCAAACTCATGCCCTGAATCACATGCCCTAAAACTCCTGCGCTAAAACTCATGCCCTGAATCTCATGCCCTGAAACTCATGCCCTAAATCACATACCCTGAAACTACTGCACTGAAACTCATGCACTGAAAATCATGCCCTGAATCACATGCACTAAAATTCCTGCCCTGAATCATCTGCCAGAAAATCATGCCCTGAATTACATGCCCTGAAATACCTGCCCTGAATCTCATGCCCTGAAACTCATGCCCTGAATCTCATGCCCTGAATCTCATGCTCTGAAACTCGTGCACTGAATCTCATGCCCTCAAGTTCCTGCACTGAAACTCATGCCCTGAATCTCATGCCCTGAAACTCATGCCCTGAACCTCATGCCCTGAAACTCAAGCCCTGAATCTCATGCCCTGAAACTCATGCTCTAAATCACATATTCTGAAACTCCTGCCCTGAAACTCATGCACTGAAACTCATGCCCTGAATCACATGCCCTAAAACTCATGCCCTGAATCATCTGCCCAGAAACTCATGCCCTGAATTACATGCCCTGATATACCTGCCCTGAATCTCATGCCCTGAAACTCATGCCCTGAATCTCATGCCCTGAAACTCCTGCCCTCAAACTCATGCACTGAAACTCATGCCCTGAATCTCATGCCTTGAAACTCCTGCCCTCAAACTCATGCACTGAAACTCATGCCCTGAATCTCATGCCCTGAAACACCTGCACTGAAACTCATGCCATGAATCTCATATCCTGAAACTCACGCCTTGAATCACATGCCCTGAAACTCCTGCCCTGAAACTCATGCCCTGAAACTCATGCCCTGAAACTCATGCCCTGAATCTCATGCCCTGAATCTCGTGCCCTGAAACTCATGCCCTAAATCACATACCCTGAAACTCCTGCCCTGAAAATCATGCCCAGAATCTCATGCCCCTGAATCTCATGCTCTGAAACTCATGCCCTGAATCTCAAGCCCTGAATCTCATGCCCTGAAACTCATGCCCTACATCACGATACCCTGAAACTCCTGCCCTGAAACTCATGCACTGAAACTCATGCCCTGAATCACATGCCCTAAAACTCATGCCCTGAATCATCTGCCCAGAAACTCATGCCCTGAATTACATGCCCTGAAATACATGCCCTGAATCTCATGCCCTGAAAACTCATGCCCTTAATCTCATGCCCTAAAACTCCTGCCCTCAAACTCATGCACTGAAACTCATGCCCTGAATCTCATGCCTTGAAACTCCTGCCCTCAAACTCATGCACTGAAACTCATGCCCTGAATCTCATGCCCTGAAACACCTGCACTGAAACTCATGCCATGAATCTCATATCCTGAAACTCACGCCTTGAATCACATGCCCTGAAACTCCTGCCCGAAACTCATGCCCTGAAACTCATGCCCTGAAACTCATGCCCTGAATCTCCTGTCCTGAAACTCATGCCCTGAATCTCATGCCCTGAATCTCATGCCCTGAAACTCCTCCACTGAAACACCTGCCCTGAATCTCCTGCCCTGAAAATCATGCCCTGAATCTCATGCCCTGAATCTCATGCTCTGAAACTCATGCCCTGAATCTCATGCCCTGAAACTCCTGCACTGAAACTCATGCCATGAATCTCATATCCTGAAACTCACGCCCTGAATCACATGCCTGAAACTCCTGCCCTGAAACTCATGCCCTGAAACTCATGCCCTGAATTTCCTGTCCTGAAACTCATGCCCTGAATCTCATGTCTGAATCTCATGCCCTGAAACTCCTGCACTGAAACTCATGCCCTGAATCTCATGCCCTGAATCTCACGCCTCTGAAACTCGTGCACTGAATCTCATGACCTCAAGTTACTGCACTGAAACTCATGCCCTGAATCTCATGTCCTGAAACTCCTGCACTGAAACACCTGCCCTGAATCTCCTGCCTTGAAAATCATGACCTGAATCTCATGCCCTGAATCTCATGCTCTGAAACTCGTGCACTGAATCTCATGCCCTCAAGTTCCTGCACTGAAACTCAAGCCCTGAATCTCATGCCCTGAAACTCATGCCCTGAACCTCATGCCCTGAAACTCAAGCCCTGAATCTCATGCCCTGAAACTCATGCCCTAAATCACATACCCTGAAACTCCTGCCCTGAAACTCATGCACTGAAACTCATGCCCTGAATCACATGCCCTAAAACTCATGCCCTGAATCGTCTGCCCAGAAACTCATGCCCTGAATTACATGCCCTGAAATACCTGCCCTGAATCTCATGCCCTGAAACTCATGCCCTGAATCTCATGCCCTGAAACTCCTGCCCTCAAACTCATGCACTGAAACTCATGCCCTGAATCTCATGCCTTGAAACTCCTGCCCTCAAACTCATGCACTGAAACTCATGCCCTGAATCTCATGCCCTGAAACACCTGCACTGAAACTCATGCCATGAATCACATATCCTGAAACTCACGCCTTGAATCACATGCCCTGAAACTCCTGCCCTGAAACTCATGCCCTGAAACTCATGCCCTGAAACTCATGCTCTGAATCTCATGCCCTGAATCTCGTGCCCTGAAACTCCTGCACTGAAACACCTGCCCTGAATCTCCCTGCCCTGAAAATGAAGCCCTGAATCTCATGCCCTGAATCTCATGCCCTGAAACTCATGCCCTGAAACTCATGCCCTGAATCTCCTGTCCTGAAACTCATGCCCTGAATCTCATGCCCTGAATCTCATGCCCTGAAACTCCTCCACTGAAACACCTGCCCTGAATCTCCTGCCCTGAAAATCATGCCCTGAATCTCATGCCCTGAATCTCATGCTCCGAAACTCATGCCCTGAATCTCATGCCCTGAAACTCCTGCACTGAAACTCATGCCATGAATCTCATATCCTGAAACTCACGCCCTGAATCACATGCCCTGAAACTCCTGCCCTGAAACTCATGCCCTGAAACTCATGCCCTGAATTTCCTGTCCTGAAACTCATGCCCTGAATCTCATGTCTGAATCTCATGCCCTGAAACTCCTGCACTGAAACTCATGCCCTGAATCTCATGCCCTGAATCTCACGCTCTGAAACTCGTGCACTGAATCTCATGACCTCAAGTTACTGCACTGAAACTCATGCCCTGAATCTCATGTCCTGAAACTCCTGCACTGAAACACCTGCCCTGAATCTCCTGCCTTGAAAATCATGACCTGAATCTCATGCCCTGAATCTCATGCTCTGAAACTCGTGCACTGAATCTCATGCCCTCAAGTTCCTGCACTGAAACTCAAGCCCTGAATCTCATGCCCTGAAACTCATGCCCTGAACCTCATGCCCTGAAACTCAAGCCCTGAATCTCATGCCCTGAAACTCATGCCCTAAATCACATACCCTGAAACTCCTGCCCTGAAACTCATGCACTGAAACTCATGCCCTGAATCACATGCCCTAAAACTCATGCCCTGAATCATCTGCCCAGAAACTCATGCCCTGAAACTCATGCCCTGAATCTCATGCCCTGAAACTCCTGCCCTCAAACTCATGCACTGAAACTCATGCCCTGAATCTCATGCCTTGAAACTCCTGCCCTCAAACTCATGGCACTGAAACTCATGCCCTGAATCTCATGCCCTGAAACACCTGCACTGAAACTCATGCCATGAATCACATATCCTGAATCTCATGCCCTGAAACTCCTGCACTGAAACACCTGCCCTGAATCTCCTGCCCTGAAAATCATGCCCTGAATCTCATGCCCTGAATCTCATGCTCTGAAACTCATGCCCTGAATCTCAAGCCCTGAATCTCATGCCCTGAAACTCATGCCCTACATCACATACCCTGAAACTCCTGCCCTGAAAAACATGCACTGAAACTCATGCCCTGAATCAAATGCCCTAAAACTCATGCCCTGAATCATCTGCCCAGAAACTCATGCCCTCAATTACATGCCCTGAAATACCTGCCCTGAATCTCATGCCCTGAAACTCATGCCCTGAATCTCATGCCCTGAAACTCCTGCCCTCAAACTCATGCACTGAAACTCATGCCCTGAATCTCATGCCTTGAAACTCCTGCCCTCAAACTCATGCACTGAAACTCATGCCCTGAATCTCATGCCCTGAAACACGTGCACTGAAACTCATGCCATGAATCTCATATCCTGAAACTCACGCCTTGAATCACATGCCCTGAAACTCCTGCCTGAAACTCATGCCTGAAACTCATGCTCTGAAACTCATGCCCTGAATCTCATGCCCTGAATCTGGTGCCCTGAAACTCCTGCACTGAAACACCTGCCCTGAATCTCCTGCCCTGAAAATGAAGCCCTGAATCTCATGCCCTGAATCTCGTGCCCTGAAACTCATGCCCTGAAAACTCATGCCCTGAATCTCCTGTCCTGAAACTAATGCCCTGAATCTCATGCCCCTGAATCTCATGCCCTGAAACTCCTGCACTGAAACACCTGCCCTGAATCTCCTGCCCTGAAAATCATGCACTGAATCTCATGCCCTGAATCTCATGCTCTGAAACTCATGCCCTGAATCTCATGCCCTGAAACTCATGCCCTGAATCTCATGCCCTGAAACTCCTGCACTGAAGCACCTGCCCTGAATCTCCTGCCCTGAAACTCATGCCCTGAATCTCATGCCCGTAATCTCATGCTGTGAAACTCGTGCACTGAATCTCATGACCTCAAGTTCCTGCACTGAAACTCATGCCCTGAATCTCATGTCCTGAAACTCCTGCCCTGAATCACCTACCCTGAACTCATGCCCTGAATCTCATGCCCTGAAACTCCTGCCCTGAAACTCATGCCCTGAAACTCATGGCCTGAAACTCATGCCCTGAAACTCCTGTCCTGAAACTCATGCCCTGAATCTCATGCCCTGAATCTCATGCCCTGAAACTCAAGCCCTGAATCTCATGCCCTGAAACTCATGCCCTAATTCACATACACTGAAACTCCTGCCCTGAAACTCATGCACTCAAACTCATGCCCTGAATCACATGCCCTAAAAACTCCTGCGCTGAAACTCATGCCCTGAATCTCATGCCCTGAAACTCATGCCCTAAATTACATACCCTGAAACTACTGCACTGAAACTCATGCACTGAAAATCATGCCCTGAATCACATGCACTAAAATTCCTGCCCTGAAATCATCTGCCCAGAAAATCATGCCCTGAATTACATGCCCTGAAATACCTGCCCTGAATCTCATGCCCTGAAACTCATGCCCTGAATCTCATGCCCTGAATCTCATGCTCTGAAACTCGTGCACTGAATCTCATGCCCTCAAGTTCCTGCACTGAAACTCATGCCCTGAATCTCATGCCCTGAAACTCATGCCCTGAACCTCATGCCCTGAAACTCAAGCCCTGAATCTCATGCCCTGAAACTCATGCTCTAAATCACATATTCTGAAACTCCTGCCCTGAAACTCATGCACTGAAACTCATGCCCTGAATCACAGTGCCCTAAAACTCATGCCCTGAATCATCTGCCCAGAAACTCATGCCCTGAATTACATGCCCTGATATACCTGCCCCTGAATCTCATGCCCTGAAACTCATGCCCTGAATCTCATGCCCTGAAACT
>NW_027276078.1:0-45155 GCF_030028105.1 Mobula birostris | reverse complement strand
CCTTTTCTGACCCACCCGCCAATTTCTCCTTTTCTGACACACACACTGCCATCTCCTTCTCTGACCCACCCGCCAACTTCTTCTTCTCTGACCCACCCACCAACATCTTCTTCTCCGACACACCCACCAAATTCTCCTACTCTGACCTGCCCTCTAACTTCTCCTTCTCTCACCCACCCATTGACATCTCCTCCTCTGACCCACCAGCCAACTTCGCCTACTCTGACTCACCCACTGGGTTTTCCTTCTCCGACCCACCCGCCAACTTCTCCTTCTCTGACCCACCGCTAAATTCTCCTTCTCTGACCTGCCCTTTAAATTCCCCTTCTCTGACCCACCCATTGACATCTCCTTCTCTGACCCACCAGCCAACTTCTCCTACTCTGAACAACCCACTGGGTTTTCCTTCTCCGACCCACCAGCCAACTTCTCCTTCTCCGACTTGCCTGCCAACTTCTCCTTCTCTTACCCACCCGCCAACTTCTCCTTCTCTGACCTGCCCGTCAACTTCTCCTTCTCTGACCTGCCCGCCAACTTCAACTTCACCGACATGCCCACCAACTTCCACTTCTCTGACACACCCGCCAACTTTTCCTTCTCTCACCCACCCGCCAAATTCTCCTTCTCTAACCTGCCCTCTAAATTCCCCTTCTCTGACCCACCCATTGACATCTCCTTCACTGACACACCCGCCAACTTCTTCTTCTCTGACCCACCCTCCAAATTCTCCTTCTCTGACCTGTCCTCTAAATTCCCCTTCTCTCACCCACCCATTGACATCTCCTCCTCTGACCCACCCACCAACTTCTCCTACTCTGACCCACCCACTGGGTTTTCCTTCTCCAACCCACCCGCCAACTTCCCCTTCTCTGACCCACCAGCCAACTTCTCCTTCTCCAACCTGCTCACCAATTTCTCCTTCTCTGACCCACCCGCCAACTTCTCCTTCTCCGACCTGCTCGTCAACTTCTCCTTCTCTGACTCACCCGCCAACTTCTCCTTCTCTCACCCATCCGCCAACTTCTCCTTCTCTGACCTGCCCATCAACTTCTCCTTCTCTGACCTGCCCGCCAACTTCTCCTTCTCTGACCTGCCCGCCAACTTCTCCTTCTCTAATCTGCCCACCAACTCCTCCATCTCTGACACACCCGCCAACTTATACTTCTCTGACCCACCCGCTAAATTCTCCTTCTCTGACCCACCCATTGACATCTCCTTCTCTGACCCACCAGCCAACTTCTTCTACTCTGAACAACCCACTGGGTTTTCGTTCTCCGACACACCAGCCAACTTCTCCTTCTCCGACTTGCCTGCCAACTTCTCCTTCTCTTCCCACCCGCCAACTTCTCCTTCTCTGACCTGCCCAACAACTTCTCCTTCTCCGACCCACCCTCTGGGTTTTACTTCTCCGACCAATCCCCTGGCTTTTCCTTCTGTAACCCACACACCAACTTCTCCTTTTCTGACCCACTGGCTATTCCTTCACTGACCCACCCGCCAACTTCTTTTCTGACACACCCGCCAACTTCTCCTTTTCTGACACACACACTGCCATCTCCTTCTCTGACCCACCCGTTAACTTCTCTTTCTCCAACGCACCCGTCAATTTCTCCTTTTCCGACCCACTCACCAACCTCCCCTTCTCCGACCTACCTGCCAACTGCTCCTTTTCTGATCCACCCGCCAACTTCTCTTTCTCTGACCCGCTGGCTATTCCTTCTCTGACCCACCCGTCAACTTCTCTTTCTCCGACGTACCCGCCATTTTCTCCTTTTCCGACCCACCCGCCAACTTCAACTTTGCCGACCTGCCCACCAACTTCTCCTTCTCTGACACACCCGCCAACTTCTCCTACTCTGACCCACCCGCCAACTTCTCCTTCACTGACTTGCCCGTCAACTTCTCCTTCTCTGACCTGCCTGCCAACTTCTCCTTCTCTGACCTGCACGCAAACTTCAACTTCGCCGACCTGACCGCCAATTTTCCTACTCCGACCCACGCCTTGGCTTTTCCTTCTCTAACACACCCACCAACTTCTCCTTCTCTGACCCGCTGGCTATTCCTTCTCTGACCCACCCGTTAACTTCTCTTTCTCCAACGCACCCGCCAATTTCTCCTTTTCCGACCCACTCACCAACCTCCCCTTCTCCGACCTACCTGCCAACTGCTCCTTCTCTGACCCACCCGCCAACTTCTCTTTCTCTGACCCGCTGGGTATTCCTTCTCTGACCCACCTGTCAACTTCTCTTTCTCCGACGTACCCGCCATTTTCTCCTTTTCAGACCCACCCGCCAACTTCAACTTTGCCGACCTGCCCACCAACTTCTCCTTCTCTGACACACCCGCCAACTTCTCCTTCTCTGACCCACCCGCCAAATTCTCCTTCTCTGACCTGCCCTCTAAATTCCCCTTCTCTGACCCACCCATTGACATCTCCTTCTCTGACCAACCAGCCAACTTCTCCTACTCTGAACAACCCACTGGGTTTTCCTTCTCCGACCCACCAGCCAACGTCTCCTTCTCCGACTTGCCTGCCAACTTCTCCTTCTCTGACCCACCCACTGCCATCTCCTTCTCTGACCCACCCGCCAAGCTCCCTTTTTCCGACCTGCCTGCCAACTGCTCCTTCTCTGACCCACCCATTGACGTCTCCTTCTCTGACCCACCAGCCAACTTCTCCTGCTCCGACCCACCCACTGGGTTTTCCCTCTCCGACCCACCTGCCAACTTCTCCTTCTCTGACCCACCCGCCAACTTCTCCTTCTCCAACCTGCCCACCAATTTCTCCTTCTCTGACCCACCCGCCAACTTCTCCTTCTCCGGCCTGCTCGCCAACTTCTTCTCTGACCCACCCGCCAACTTCTCCTTCTCTGACTTGCCCGTCAACTTCTCCTTCTCTGACCTGCCCGCTAACTTCTCCTTCTCTGACCTGCCCGCAAACTTCAACTTCGCCAACCTGCCCGCCAAATTCTCCTTCTCCGACCCACCCGCTGGCTTTTCCTTCTCTAACCCACCCACCAACTTTTCCTTCTCCGACTTGCCTGCCAACTTCTCCTTCTTTTACCACCCGCCAATTTCTCCTTCTCTGACCCACCCGCTGGCTTCTCCTTCTCCAACCCACGCGCTGGCTGTTGCTTCTCTGACTCACCCCACAACTTCTCCTACTCTGACCTGCCCACCAACTTCTCCATTTCCGACCCACGTGCTGGGTTTTTCTTCTCTGACCCACCCGCCAACTTCTCCTTCTCTGTCCCACCTGCCAACTTCTCCCTCTCCGACCCACCCACTGGCTTTTCCTTCTCTGAACCAGCTGCCAACATCTCCTTCCCTACCTACCTACCAACTTCTCATTGTCTGACACCACCGCCAACTTCTCCTTCTCCGACGGACCCGCTGGCTTTTCCTTCTCTAACCCACACACCAACTTCTACTTCTCTGACCCGCTGGCTATTCCTTCTCAGACCCACCCGTCAACTTCTCTTTCTGCGACGCACCCGCCAATTTCTCCTTCTCTGACCTGCCCTCTAAATTCTCCTTCTCTGACCCACCCATTGACATCTCCTTCTCTGACCCACCATTGACATCTCCTTCTCTGACCCACCAGCCAACTTCTCCTACTCTGACCAACCCACCGGGTTTTCCTTCTCTGACCCACCAGCCAACTTCTCCTTCTCCGACTTGCCCGCCAACTTCTCCTTCTCTTACCCACCTGCCAACTTCTCCTTCTCTGACCTGCACGCCAACTTCTCCTTTTCTGACCCACACGCTGGCTTCTCCTTCTCCAACCCACGCGCTTCCTTTTACTACTCTGACTCACCCCGCAACTTCTCCTTCTCTGACCCCCACCAACTTCTCCTTCTCTGACTTGCCCGTCAACTTCTCCTTCTCTGACCTGCCCGTCAAATTCTCCTTCTCTGAACTGCCCGCCAACTTCTCCTTCTCTGACCTGCGTGCCAACTTCAACTTCGCCGACCTGCCCACCAACTCCTCCTTCTCTGACCCACCCGCCAACTTCTCCTTCTCCGGCCTGCTCGCCAACTTCTTCTCTGACCCACCCGCCAACTTCTCCTTCTCTGACTTGCCCGTCAACTTCTCCTTCTCTGACCTGCCCGCTAACTTCTCCTTCTCTGACCTGCCCGCAAACTTCAACTTCGCCGACCTGCCCGCCAAATTCTCCTTCTCCGACCCACCCGCTGGCTTTTCCTTCTCTAACCCACCCACCAACTTTTCCTTCTCCGACTTGCCTGCCAACTTCTCCTTCTTTTACCACCCGCCAATTTCTCCTTCTCTGACCCACCCGCTGGCTTCTCCTTCTCCAACCCACGCGCTGGCTGTTGCTTCTCTGACTCACCCCACAACTTCTCCTACTCTGACCTGCCCACCAACTTCTCCATTTCCGACCCACGTGCTGGGTTTTTCTTCTCTGACCCACCCGCCAACTTCTCCTTCTCTGTCCCACCTGCCAACTTCTCCCTCTCCGACCCACCCACTGGCTTTTCCTTCTCTGAACCAGCTGCCAACATCTCCTTCCCTACCTACCTACCAACTTCTCATTGTCTGACACCACCGCCAACTTCTCCTTCTCCGACGGACCCGCTGGCTTTTCCTTCTCTAACCCACACACCAACTTCTACTTCTCTGACCCGCTGGCTATTCCTTCTCAGACCCACCCGTCAACTTCTCTTTCTGCGACGCACCCGCCAATTTCTCCTTCTCTGACCTGCCCTCTAAATTCTCCTTCTCTGACCCACCCATTGACATCTCCTTCTCTGACCCACCCATTGACATCTCCTTCTCTGACCCACCAGCCAACTTCTCCTACTCTGACCAACCCACCGGGTTTTCCTTCTCCGACCCACCAGCCAACTTCTCCTTCTCCGACTTGCCCGCCAACTTCTCCTTCTCTTACCCACCTGCCAACTTCTCCTTCTCTGACCTGCACGCCAACTTCTCCTTTTCTGACCCACACGCTGGCTTCTCCTTCTCCAACCCACGCGCTTCCTTTTACTACTCTGACTCACCCCGCAACTTCTCCTTCTCTGACCCCCCACCAACTTCTCCTTCTCTGACTTGCCCGTCAACTTCTCCTTCTCTGACCTGCCCGTCAAATTCTCCTTCTCTGAACTGCCCGCCAACTTCTCCTTCTCTGACCTGCGTGCCAACTTCAACTTCGCCGACCTGCCCACCAACTCCTCCTTCTCTGACCCACCCGCTAAATTCTCCTTCTCTGACCTGCCCTCTAACTTCTCCTTCTCTCACCCACCCATTGACATCTCCTTCTCTGACCCACCAGCCAACTTCTCCTACTCTGACCAACCCATTGGGTTTTCCTTCTCCGACCCACCAGCCAACTTCCCCTTCTCTGACTTGCCCGCCAACTTCTCCTTCTCTGACACACGTACTGGCTATTTCTGCTCTGACACACCCGCCAACTTCCCCTTTTCTGACCCTCCCACCAACTTCTCCTTCTCTAACCTACCCGCCAACTTCTCCTTTTCTGACCCACCCACCAACCTCTCCTTCTCTGACCTGCTGGCTATTCCTTCTCTGACCCACCCGCCATCTTCTCCTTCTCTGTCCCGACCACCACCTTCTCCTTCTCTGACCCACCAGCCAACTTCTCCTTTTTCCGATGCACACGCCAACTTCTCCTTCTCTGACCTGCCCGCGAACTTCTCCTTCTCCGAACTGCCCGCTAACTTCAACTTCTCCGACCTGCCCGCCAACTTCTCCTTCTCTGACCCACCTGCCAACTTCTCCTTCTCTGAACCACCCGTCAACTTCTCCTTCTCCAACCCACCCGCTGGCTTTTCCTTCTCCGACGGACCCGCTGGCTTTTCCTTCTCTAACCCACCCACCAACTTCTACTTCTCTGACCCGCTGGCTATTCCTTCTCAGACCCACCCGTCAACTTCTCTTTCTGCGACGCACCCGCCAATTTCTCCTTCTCTGACCTGCCCTCTAAATTATCCTTCTCTGATCCACCTATTGACATCTCCTTCTCTGACCCACCCATTGACATCTCCTTCTCTGACCCACCAGCCAACTTCTCCTACTCTGACCAACCCATTGGGTTTTCCTTCTCCGACCCACCAGCCAACTTCTCCTTCTCCGACTTGCCCGCCAACTTCTCCTTCTCTTACCCACCCGCCAACTTCTCCTTCTCTGACCTGCCCGCCAACTTCTCCTTTTCTGACCCACCCGCTGGCTTCTCCTTCTCTGTCCCACCTGCCAACTCCTCCTTCTCCGACCTGCCCGCCAAATTCTCCTTCTCTATTCCACCCGCCATCTTCTCTTTCTCTGACTCACCCACCAACTTCGCCTCCTCCGATCTGCCCGCCAAGTACTCCTTCTCTGATGCACCCGCCAACTTCTCCTTCTCTGACCTGCCCACCATTTTCTCCTTCTTTGACCCGCCCGCCAACTTCTCCTTCTCTGACCCTCCCTCCAACTTCTCCTTCTCCGACCCACCCACTGGCTTTTCCTCCTCTGACCCACTTCGCAACTTCTCCTTCTCTGACCCACCCGCCAAATTCTCCTTCTCTGACCTGCCCTCTAAATTCCCCTTCTCTGACCCACCCATTGACATCTCCTTCTCTGACCAACCAGCCAACTTCTCCTACTCTGAACAACCCACTGGGTTTTCCTTCTCCGACCCACCAGCCAACGTCTCCTTCTCCGACTTGCCTGCCAACTTCTCCTTCTCTGACCCACCCACTGCCATCTCCTTCTCTGACCCACCCGCCAAGCTCCCTTTTTCCGACCTGCCTGCCAACTGCTCCTTCTCTGACCCACCCATTGACGTCTCCTTCTCTGACCCACCAGCCAACTTCTCCTGCTCCGACCCACCCACTGGGTTTTCCCTCTCCGACCCACCTGCCAACTTCTCCTTCTCTGACCCACCCGCCAACTTCTCCTTCTCCAACCTGCCCACCAATTTCTCCTTCTCTGACCCACCCGCCAACTTCTCCTTCTCCGGCCTGCTCGCCAACTTCTTCTCTGACCCACCCGCCAACTTCTCCTTCTCTGACTTGCCCGTCAACTTCTCCTTCTCTGACCTGCCCGCTAACTTCTCCTTCTCTGACCTGCCCGCAAACTTCAACTTCGCCAACCTGCCCGCCAAATTCTCCTTCTCCGACCCACCCGCTGGCTTTTCCTTCTCTAACCCACCCACCAACTTTTCCTTCTCCGACTTGCCTGCCAACTTCTCCTTCTTTTACCACCCGCCAATTTCTCCTTCTCTGACCCACCCGCTGGCTTCTCCTTCTCCAACCCACGCGCTGGCTGTTGCTTCTCTGACTCACCCCACAACTTCTCCTACTCTGACCTGCCCACCAACTTCTCCATTTCCGACCCACGTGCTGGGTTTTTCTTCTCTGACCCACCCGCCAACTTCTCCTTCTCTGTCCCACCTGCCAACTTCTCCCTCTCCGACCCACCCACTGGCTTTTCCTTCTCTGAACCAGCTGCCAACATCTCCTTCCCTACCTACCTACCAACTTCTCATTGTCTGACACCACCGCCAACTTCTCCTTCTCCGACGGACCCGCTGGCTTTTCCTTCTCTAACCCACACACCAACTTCTACTTCTCTGACCCGCTGGCTATTCCTTCTCAGACCCACCCGTCAACTTCTCTTTCTGCGACGCACCCGCCAATTTCTCCTTCTCTGACCTGCCCTCTAAATTCTCCTTCTCTGACCCACCCATTGACATCTCCTTCTCTGACCCACCCATTGACATCTCCTTCTCTGACCCACCAGCCAACTTCTCCTACTCTGACCAACCCACCGGGTTTTCCTTCTCTGACCCACCAGCCAACTTCTCCTTCTCCGACTTGCCCGCCAACTTCTCCTTCTCTTACCCACCTGCCAACTTCTCCTTCTCTGACCTGCACGCCAACTTCTCCTTTTCTGACCCACACGCTGGCTTCTCCTTCTCCAACCCACGCGCTTCCTTTTACTACTCTGACTCACCCCGCAACTTCTCCTTCTCTGACCCCCCACCAACTTCTCCTTCTCTGACTTGCCCGTCAACTTCTCCTTCTCTGACCTGCCCGTCAAATTCTCCTTCTCTGAACTGCCCGCCAACTTCTCCTTCTCTGACCTGCGTGCCAACTTCAACTTCGCCGACCTGCCCACCAACTCCTCCTTCTCTGACCCACCCGCCAACTTCTCCTTCTCCGGCCTGCTCGCCAACTTCTTCTCTGACCCACCCGCCAACTTCTCCTTCTCTGACTTGCCCGTCAACTTCTCCTTCTCTGACCTGCCCGCTAACTTCTCCTTCTCTGACCTGCCCGCAAACTTCAACTTCGCCGACCTGCCCGCCAAATTCTCCTTCTCCGACCCACCCGCTGGCTTTTCCTTCTCTAACCCACCCACCAACTTTTCCTTCTCCGACTTGCCTGCCAACTTCTCCTTCTTTTACCACCCGCCAATTTCTCCTTCTCTGACCCACCCGCTGGCTTCTCCTTCTCCAACCCACGCGCTGGCTGTTGCTTCTCTGACTCACCCCACAACTTCTCCTACTCTGACCTGCCCACCAACTTCTCCATTTCCGACCCACGTGCTGGGTTTTTCTTCTCTGACCCACCCGCCAACTTCTCCTTCTCTGTCCCACCTGCCAACTTCTCCCTCTCCGACCCACCCACTGGCTTTTCCTTCTCTGAACCAGCTGCCAACATCTCCTTCCCTACCTACCTACCAACTTCTCATTGTCTGACACCACCGCCAACTTCTCCTTCTCCGACGGACCCGCTGGCTTTTCCTTCTCTAACCCACACACCAACTTCTACTTCTCTGACCCGCTGGCTATTCCTTCTCAGACCCACCCGTCAACTTCTCTTTCTGCGACGCACCCGCCAATTTCTCCTTCTCTGACCTGCCCTCTAAATTCTCCTTCTCTGACCCACCCATTGACATCTCCTTCTCTGACCCACCCATTGACATCTCCTTCTCTGACCCACCAGCCAACTTCTCCTACTCTGACCAACCCACCGGGTTTTCCTTCTCCGACCCACCAGCCAACTTCTCCTTCTCCGACTTGCCCGCCAACTTCTCCTTCTCTTACCCACCTGCCAACTTCTCCTTCTCTGACCTGCACGCCAACTTCTCCTTTTCTGACCCACACGCTGGCTTCTCCTTCTCCAACCCACGCGCTTCCTTTTACTACTCTGACTCACCCCGCAACTTCTCCTTCTCTGACCCCCCACCAACTTCTCCTTCTCTGACTTGCCCGTCAACTTCTCCTTCTCTGACCTGCCCGTCAAATTCTCCTTCTCTGAACTGCCCGCCAACTTCTCCTTCTCTGACCTGCGTGCCAACTTCAACTTCGCCGACCTGCCCACCAACTCCTCCTTCTCTGACCCACCCGCTAAATTCTCCTTCTCTGACCTGCCCTCTAACTTCTCCTTCTCTCACCCACCCATTGACATCTCCTTCTCTGACCCACCAGCCAACTTCTCCTACTCTGACCAACCCATTGGGTTTTCCTTCTCCGACCCACCAGCCAACTTCCCCTTCTCTGACTTGCCCGCCAACTTCTCCTTCTCTGACACACGTACTGGCTATTTCTGCTCTGACACACCCGCCAACTTCCCCTTTTCTGACCCTCCCACCAACTTCTCCTTCTCTAACCTACCCGCCAACTTCTCCTTTTCTGACCCACCCACCAACCTCTCCTTCTCTGACCTGCTGGCTATTCCTTCTCTGACCCACCCGCCATCTTCTCCTTCTCTGTCCCGACCACCACCTTCTCCTTCTCTGACCCACCAGCCAACTTCTCCTTTTTCCGATGCACACGCCAACTTCTCCTTCTCTGACCTGCCCGCGAACTTCTCCTTCTCCGAACTGCCCGCTAACTTCAACTTCTCCGACCTGCCCGCCAACTTCTCCTTCTCTGACCCACCTGCCAACTTCTCCTTCTCTGAACCACCCGTCAACTTCTCCTTCTCCAACCCACCCGCTGGCTTTTCCTTCTCCGACGGACCCGCTGGCTTTTCCTTCTCTAACCCACCCACCAACTTCTACTTCTCTGACCCGCTGGCTATTCCTTCTCAGACCCACCCGTCAACTTCTCTTTCTGCGACGCACCCGCCAATTTCTCCTTCTCTGACCTGCCCTCTAAATTATCCTTCTCTGATCCACCTATTGACATCTCCTTCTCTGACCCACCCATTGACATCTCCTTCTCTGACCCACCAGCCAACTTCTCCTACTCTGACCAACCCATTGGGTTTTCCTTCTCCGACCCACCAGCCAACTTCTCCTTCTCCGACTTGCCCGCCAACTTCTCCTTCTCTTACCCACCCGCCAACTTCTCCTTCTCTGACCTGCCCGCCAACTTCTCCTTTTCTGACCCACCCGCTGGTTTCTCCTTCTCTGTCCCACCTGCCAACTCCTCCTTCTCCGACCTGCCCGCCAAATTCTCCTTCTCTATTCCACCCGCCATCTTCTCTTTCTCTGACTCACCCACCAACTTCGCCTCCTCCGATCTGCCCGCCAAGTACTCCTTCTCTGATGCACCCGCCAACTTCTCCTTCTCTGACCTGCCCACCATTTTCTCCTTCTTTGACCCGCCCGCCAACTTCTCCTTCTCTGACCCTCCCTCCAACTTCTCCTTCTCCGACCCACCCACTGGCTTTTCCTCCTCTGACCCACTTCGCAACTTCTCCTTCTCTGACCTGCCCGCTAACTTCTCCTTCTCCGAACCACGTGCTGGCTTTTTTTTCTCTCACCCACCCGCCAAATTCTCCTTCTCTGACCTGCCCTCTAACTTCTCCTTCTCTCACCCACCCATTGACATCTCCTCCTCTGACCCACCCACCAACTTCTCCTACTCTGACCCACCCACTGGGTTTTCCTTCTCCAACCCACCCGCCAACTTCTCCTTCTCTGACCCACCCGCCAACTTCTCCTTCTCCAACCTGCCCACCAATTTCGCCTTCTCTGACCCACCCGCCAACTTCTTCTTCTCTGACACACCCGCCAACTTCTCCTTTTCTGACCCACCCGCCAACTTCTCCTTTTCTGACCCACCCGCCAACTTCTCCTTCTCTGACCCACTGGCTATTCCTTCTCAGACCCACCCATCAACTTCTCTTTCTGCGACGCACCCGCCAATTTCTCCTTCTCTGACCTGCCCTCTAAATTCTCCTTCTCTGACCCACCCATTGACATCTCCTTCTCTGACCCACCCATTGACATCTCCTTCTCTGACCCACCAGCCAACTTCTCCTACTCTGACCAACCCATTGGGTTTTCCTTCTCCGACCCACCAGCCAACTTCTCCTTCTCCGACTTGCCCGCCAACTTCTCCTTCTCTTACCCACCCGCCAACTTCTCCTTCTCTGACCTGCCCGCCAACTTCTCCTTTTCTGACCCACCCATTGACATCTCCTCCTCTGACCCACCCACCAACTTCTCCTACTCTGACCCACCCACTGGGTTTTCCTTCTCCAACCCACCCGCCAACTTCTCCTTCTCTGACCTGCCCGCCAACTTCTCCTTCTCTCACCCACCCATTGACATCTCCTCCTCTGACCCACCCACCAACTTCTCCTACTCTGACCCACCCACTGGGTTTTCCTTCTCCAACCCACCCGCCAACTTCTCCTTCTCTGACCCACCCGCCAACTTCTCCTTCTCCAACCTGCCCACCAATTTCGCCTTCTCTGACCCACCCGCCAACTTCTTCTTCTCTGACACACCCGCCAACTTCTCCTTTTCTGACCCACCCGCCAACTTCTCCTTTTCTGACCCACCCGCCAACTTCTCCTTCTCTGACCCACTGGCTATTCCTTCTCAGACCCACCCATCAACTTCTCTTTCTGCGACGCACCCGCCAATTTCTCCTTCTCTGACCTGCCCTCTAAATTCTCCTTCTCTGACCCACCCATTGACATCTCCTTCTCTGACCCACCCATTGACATCTCCTTCTCTGACCCACCCATTGACATCTCCTTCTCTGACCCACCAGCCAACTTCTCCTACTCTGACCAACCCATTGGGTTTTCCTTCTCCGACCCACCAGCCAACTTCTCCTTCTCCGACTTGCCCGCCAACTTCTCCTTCTCTTACCCACCCGCCAAATTCTCCTTCTCTGACCTGCCCTTTAAATTCCCCTTCTCTGACCCACCCATTGACATCTCCTTCTCTGACCCACCCGCCAACTTTTCCTCCTCTGACCCACTTCGCAACTTCTCCTTCTCTGACCTGCCCGCTAACTTCTCCTTCTCCGAACCACGTGCTGGCTTTTTTTTCTCTCACCCACCCGCCAAATTCTCCTTCTCTGACCTGCCCTCTAACTTCTCCTTCTCTCACCCACCCATTGACATCTCCTCCTCTGACCCACCCACCAACTTCTCCTACTCTGACCCACCCACTGGGTTTTCCTTCTCCAACCCACCCGCCAACTTCTCCTTCTCTGACCCACCCGCCAACTTCTCCTTCTCCAACCTGCCCACCAATTTCGCCTTCTCTGACCCACCCGCCAACTTCTTCTTCTCTGACACACCCGCCAACTTCTCCTTTTCTGACCCACCCGCCAACTTCTCCTTTTCTGACCCACCCGCCAACTTCTCCTTCTCTGACCCACTGGCTATTCCTTCTCAGACCCACCCATCAACTTCTCTTTCTGCGACGCACCCGCCAATTTCTCCTTCTCTGACCTGCCCTCTAAATTCTCCTTCTCTGACCCACCCATTGACATCTCCTTCTCTGACCCACCCATTGACATCTCCTTCTCTGACCCACCAGCCAACTTCTCCTACTCTGACCAACCCATTGGGTTTTCCTTCTCCGACCCACCAGCCAACTTCTCCTTCTCCGACTTGCCCGCCAACTTCTCCTTCTCTTACCCACCCGCCAGCTTCTCCTTCTCTGACCTGCCCGCCAACTTCTCCTTTTCTGACCCACCCATTGACATCTCCTCCTCTGACCCACCCACCAACTTCTCCTACTCTGACCCACCCACTGGGTTTTCCTTCTCCAACCCACCCGCCAACTTCTCCTTCTCTGACCTGCCCGCCAACTTCTCCTTCTCTCACCCACCCATTGACATCTCCTCCTCTGACCCACCCACCAACTTCTCCTACTCTGACCCACCCACTGGGTTTTCCTTCTCCAACCCACCCGCCAACTTCTCCTTCTCTGACCCACCCGCCAACTTCTCCTTCTCCAACCTGCCCACCAATTTCGCCTTCTCTGACCCACCCGCCAACTTCTTCTTCTCTGACACACCCGCCAACTTCTCCTTTTCTGACCCACCCGCCAACTTCTCCTTTTCTGACCCACCCGCCAACTTCTCCTTCTCTGACCCACTGGCTATTCCTTCTCAGACCCACCCATCAACTTCTCTTTCTGCGACGCACCCGCCAATTTCTCCTTCTCTGACCTGCCCTCTAAATTCTCCTTCTCTGACCCACCCATTGACATCTCCTTCTCTGACCCACCCATTGACATCTCCTTCTCTGACCCACCCATTGACATCTCCTTCTCTGACCCACCAGCCAACTTCTCCTACTCTGACCAACCCATTGGGTTTTCCTTCTCCGACCCACCAGCCAACTTCTCCTTCTCCGACTTGCCCGCCAACTTCTCCTTCTCTTACCCACCCGCCAACTTCTCCTTCTCTGACCTGCCCGCCAACTTCTCCTTTTCTGACCCACCCGCTGGATTCTCCTTCTCCAACCCACGCGCTGGGTTTTACTTCTCCGACCCACCCTCTAAGTTTTCCTTCTCATACCGACCCCCTGGCTTTTCCTTCTCTAACCCACCCACCAACTTCTCCTTCTCTGACCCGCTGGCTATTCCTTCTCTGAACCACCCGCCAACTTCTCCTTCTTCGACCTGCCCGCCAGCTTCTCCTTCTCTGACCCGTCCACCAACTTCTCCTTCTCTGATCCACCCGCCAACTTCTCCTTCTCTGACCTGCCCGTCAACTTCTCCTTCTCCGACCCACCCAGCGGCTTTTCCTTCCCTGACCCACCCGCCAACTTTTCCTTCTCCGACTTGCCCGCCAACTTCTCCTTCTCTTACCCACCCGCCAACTTCTCCTTCTCTGACCTGCCCGCCAACTTCTCCTTTTCTGACCCACCCGCTGGATTCTCCTTCTCCAACCCACGCGCTGGGTTTTACTTCTCCGACCCACCCTCTAGGTTTTCCTTCTCATACCGACCCCCTGGCTTTTCCTTCTCTAACCCACCCACCAATTTCTCCTTCTCTGACCCGCTGGCTATTCCTTCTCTGATCCACCCGCCAACTTCTCCTTCTCTGACCTGCCCGTCAACTTCTCCTTCTCCGACCCACCCAGCGGCTTTTCCTTCCCTGACCCACCCGCCAACTTTTCCTTCTCCGACTTGCCCGCCAACTTCTCCTTCTTTTACCACCCGCCAATTTTTCCTTCTCTGACCCACCCGCTGGCTTCTCCTTCTCCGACCCATGCGCTGGCTTTTGCTTCTCTGACTCACCCCGCAACTTCTCCTTCTCTGTCCCACCCGCCAACTTCTCCCTCTCCGACCCACCCACTGGCTTTTCCTTCTCTGAACCAGCCGCCAACATCTCCTTCCCTACCTACCTACCAACTTCTCATTGTCTGACACAACCGCCAACTTCTCCTTCTCCGACCCATCCACTGGCTTTTCCTTTTCTGACACACCCGCCATCTTCTCCTTCTCTGACCTGCCCGTCAACTTCTCCTTCTCCGACCCACCCAGCGGCTTTTCCTTCCCTGACCCACCCGCCAACTTTTCCTTCTCCGACTTGCCCGCCAACTTCTCCTTCTCTTACCCACCCGCCAACTTCTCCTTCTCTGACCTGCCCGCCAACTTCTCCTTTTCTGACCCACCCGCTGGATTCTCCTTCTCCAACCCACGCGCTGGGTTTTACTTCTCCGACCCACCCTCTAGGTTTTCCTTCTCATACCGACCCCCTGGCTTTTCCTTCTCTAACCCACCCACCAATTTCTCCTTCTCTGACCCGCTGGCTATACCTTCTCTGATCCACCCGCCAACTTCTCCTTCTCTGACCTGCCCGTCAACTTCTCCTTCTCCGACCCACCCAGCGGCTTTTCCTTCCCTGACCCACCCGCCAACTTTTCCTTCTCCGACTTGCCCGCCAACTTCTCCTTCTTTTACCACCCGCCAATTTTTCCTTCTCTGACCCACCCGCTGGCTTCTCCTTCTCCGACCCATGCGCTGGCTTTTGCTTCTCTGACTCACCCCGCAACTTCTCCTTCTCTGTCCCACCCGCCAACTTCTCCCTCTCCGACCCACCCACTGGCTTTTCCTTCTCTGAACCAGCCGCCAACATCTCCTTCCCTACCTACCTACCAACTTCTCATTGTCTGACACAACCGCCAACTTCTCCTTCTCCGACCCATCCACTGGCTTTTCCTTTTCTGACACACCCGCCATCTTCTCCTTCTCGGACCTGGCCGTCAACTTCTCCTTCTCCGACCCACCCGCCAACTTCTCCTTCTCTGACCCACCCACCAACTTCTCCTTCTCCGACCTGCCCGCCAACTTCTCCTTCTCTGACACACGTACTGGCTATTTCTTCTCTGACACACCCGCCAACTTCTCCTTTTCTGACCCACCCGTCAACTTCTCCTTCTCCAACCCACCCGCTGGCTTTTCCTTCTCCGACGGACCTGCTGGCTTTTCTTTCTCTAACCCACCCACCAACTTCTCCTTCCCTGACCCGATGGCTATTCCTTCTCTGACCCACCCGTTAAATTCTCTTTCTCCGACGCACCCCGCCAATTTCTTCTTTTCCGACCCACCCGCCAACTTCTCCTTCTCCGACCTGCCCTCCAACTTCTCCTTCTCCGACCCACCAAGAGGCTTTTCCTTCTCTAACCCAGCCGCCAACTTTTCCTTTTCCGACCGGCCCGCCAACTTCTCCTTCTTTTACCCACCTGCCAACTTCTCCTTTTCCGACCCACCCGCCAACTTCTTCTCTGACCTGCCCGCCAACTTCTCCTACTCCGACCCACCCACCGGCTTTTCCTTCTCTGATCCATACACCAACTTTTCCTTCTCCGACCTGCCCGCCAACTGCTCCTTCTTTTACCCACCTGCCAACTTCTCCTTCTCTGACCCACCCGCTGGCTTCTCCTTCTCCGACCCACGCGCTGGCTTTTCCTTCTCTGACTCACCCTGCAACTTCTCATTCTCTGACCTGCCTGCCAACTTCTCCTTTTCCGACCCACGTGCTGAGTTTTTCTTCTCTGGCCCACCCGCCAACTTCTCCTTCTCTAACTACCTACCAACTTCTTATTGTCTGACCCAACCGCTAACTTCTCCTTCTCCGACCCATCGGCTGGCTTCTCCTTCTCTGATCCACCCGCCAACTTCTTCTCCGACCGACCCACCAACTTCTCCTTCTCCGACCTACCCGCTGGCTTTTCCTTCTCTAACCCAGCCGCTGGCTTTTCCTTCTCTAACCCACCCACCAACTTCTCCCTCTCCGACCCACCCGCTGGCATTACCTTCTCTGACGCACCCGCCAACTTCTCCTTCTCTAACATGCCCACCACATTCAACTTCTCCCACCTGCCCGCCAACTTCTCCTTCTCTGACCCACCCGCCAACTTCTCATTGTCTGACCCAACCGCCAACTTCTCCTTCTCCAACCCATCAGCTGGCTTCTCCTTCTCTGACCCACCCACCAACTTGTCCTTCTCTGACCTGCTGGCTATTTCTTCTCTGACCCACCTGTCAACTTCTCTTTCTCCGACGTACACACCATTTTCTCCTTTTCCGACCCACACGCCAACTCTCCTTCTCTGACCTGCCCTCGAACTTCTCCTTCTCTCACCCAACCATTGACATCTCCTCCTCTAACCCACCAGCCAACTTCTCCTACTCTGACCCACCCACTGGGTTTTCCTTCTCCGACCCACCCGCCAACTTCTCCTTCTCTGACCCACCCGCCAACTTCTCCTTCTCCAACCTGCCCACCAATTTCTCCTTCTCTGACCCACCCGCCAACTTCTCCTTCTCCGATCTGCTCGCCAACTTCTCCTTCTATGACCCACCCGCTAACTTCTCCTTGTCTCACACACCCGCCAACTTCACTTTCTCTGACCTGCCCATCAACTTCTCCTTCTCTGACCTGCTCGCCAACTTCAACTTCGCCGACCTGCCCACCAACTTCTTCTCTGACACACCCGCCAACTTCTTCTTCTCTGACCCACCCACCAAATTCTCCTTCTCTAACCTGCCCTCTAAATTCTCGTTCTCTGACCCACCCATTGACATCTCCTTCTCTGACCCATCCATTGACATCTCCTTCTCTGACCCACCAGCCAACGTCTCCTACTCTGACCAACCCACTGGGTTTTCCTTCTCCGACCCACCAGCCAACTTCTCCTTCTCTGACCCGATGGCTATTCCTTCTATGACCTGCCCGCCAACTTCTCCTTCTCCGACCCACCAAGCGGCTTTTCCTTCTCTGACCCAGCCGCCAACTTTCCCTTCTCCGACCTACCCGCCATCTTCTCCTTCTTTTACACACCCGCCAACTTCTCCTTCTCTGACCCACCCGCTGGCGTCTCCTTCTCCGACCCAAGCGCTGGCTTTTTCTTCTCTGACTCACCCCGCAACTTCTCCTTCTCTGACCTGCCCGTCAACTTCTCCTTTTCCGACCCACATGCTGGGTTTTTCTTCTCTGACCCACCCGCCAACTTCTCCTTCTCTGTCCCACCCACCAACTTCTCCCTCTCTGATCCACCCACTGGCTCTTCCTTCTCTGACCCACCGACCAACTTCTCATTCTCTACCTACCTATCAACTTCTCATTGTCTGACCCACCCCCCAACTTCTCCTTCTCCGACCCACCCGCTGGCTTTTCCCTCTCTAACCCACACGCTGGCTTCTCCTTCTCTAACCTACCCACCAACTTCTCCTTCTCCGCCCCACCCGCTGGCTTTACCTTCACTGAAACACCCGCCAACTTCTCCTTCTCCGACCCTCCCGCTGGGTTTTCCTTCTCCGACCCACCCGCTGGCTTTTTCTTCTCTAGCCCACCCACCAACTTCTCCTTCTCCGCCCCACCCGCTCGCTTTACCTTCTCTGACACAGCCGCCAACTTCTCCTTCTCTGATCTGCCCGCCAACTTCTCCTTCTCCGCCCCACCCACTGGCTTTACCTTCACTGACACACCCGCCAACTTCTCCTCCACTGACCCACCCGCCAACTTCTCCTTCTCTGACCCACCTGTCAACTTCTCCTTCTCCGACCCACCCGCTGGGTTTTCCTTCTCCGACCCACCCGCTGGCTTTTTCTTCTCTAGCCCACCCACCAACTTCTCCTTCTCCGCCCCACCCGCTCGCTTTACCTTCTCTGACACAGCCGCCAACTTCTCCTTCGCTGATCTGCCCACCAACTTCTCCTTCTCTGACCCACCTGCCAACTTCTCCTTCTCTGACCCACCTGCCAACTTCTCTTTCTCTGACCCATCCGTCCACTTCTTCTTCTCCGACCCACCCACTGGGTTTTCCTTCTCCGACCCACCCGCTGGCTTTTCCTTCTCTAACCCACCCACCAACTTCTCCTTCTCTGACCTGCTGGCTATTCCTTCTCTGACCCACCCGTCAACTTCTCTTTCTCCGACGTACACACCATTTTCTCCTTTTCCGACCCAGCCGCCAACTTCTCCTTCTTCGACCTGCCCGCCAACTTCTCCTTCTTTTACCCACCTGCCAACTTCTCCTTCTCTGACCCACCCGCTGGCTTCTAGTTCACCAACCCACGCGCTGGCTTTTCCTTCTCTGACTCACCCCGCAACTTCTCGTTCTCTGACCTGCCCGCTAACTTCTCCTTTTCCGACCCACGTGCTGTGTTTTACTTCTCTGACCCACCCGCCAACTTCTCCTTCTCTGTCCCACCCACCAACTTCTCCCTCTGCGACCCACCCACTGGCTTTTCCTTCTCTGACCCACCCGCCAACTTCTCCTTCTCTACCTACCTACCAACTTCTCATTGTCTGACCCACCCGCCAACCTCTCCTACTCCGACCAACCTGCTGGCTTTTCCTTCTCTAACCCACACGCTGGCTTCTCCTTCTCTAACCCACCCACCAACGTCTCCTTCTTTGACCTGCTGGCTATTCCTTCTCGGACCCGCCCGTCAACTTCTCTTTCTCCGACGTACACGTCATTTTCTATTTTTCCGACCCACCCGCCAACTTCTCCTTCTCCGACCTGCCCGCCAACTTCTTTTCTGACCCGTCCACCAACTTCTCCTTCTCTGACCCACCCGCTAACTCTCCTTCTCTGACCTACCCGCCAACTTCTCCTTCTCCGACCCACCCAGCGGCTTTTCCTTCCCTGACCCAACCGCCATCTTTTCCTTCTCCGACCTGCCCGCCAACTTCTCCTTCTAACACCCACCCGCCAACTTCTCCTTCTCCGACCCACCAGCTGGCGTCTCATTCTCCGACCCACGCACTGGCTTTTTCTTCTCTGACTCACCCCGCAACTTCTCCTTCTGACCTGCCCGCCAACTTCTCCTTTTCCGACCCACGTGCTGGGTTTTTCTTCTCTGACCCACTCGCCAACTTCTCCTTCTCTGACCCACCCGCCAACGTCTCCTTCTCTACCTGCCTATCAACTTCTCATTGTCTGACCCACCCGCTAACTTCTCCTTCTCCGCCCCACCCGCAGGCTTTACCTTCTCTGACCCACCCGCCAACTTCTCCTTCTCTGACCCACCCGTCAACTTCTCCTTCTCCGTCCCACCCGCTGGGTTTTCCTTCTCCGACCCACCCGCTGGCTTTTCCTTCTCTAACCCACCCACCAACTTCTCCTTCTCTGACCTGCTGGCTATTCCTACTCTGACCCACCCATCAACTTCTCTTTCTCCGACGTACACGCCATTTTCTCCTTTTCCGACCCACCCGCCAACTTCTCCTTCTCCGACCTGCCAGCCAACTTCTCCTTCTCTGAACCGTCCACCAACTTCTCCTTCTCTGACCCACCCGCCAACTTCTCCTTCTCCGACCCACCCAGCGTCTTTTCCTTCCCTGACCCACCCACCAACTTTTCCTTCTCCGACCTGCCCGCCAACTTCTCCTTCTTTTACCCACCCGCCAACTTCTCCTTCTCTGACCCACCCGTCAACTTCTCCTTCTGCGTCCCACCCGGTGGCTTCTCCTTCTCCGACCCATGCGCTGGCTTTTACTTCTCTGACTCACCCCGCAACTTCTCCTTCTCTGACCTGCCCACCAACTTCTCCTATTCCGACCCACGTGCTGGGTTTTTCTTCTCTGACACACCCGCCAAATTCTCCTTCTCTGTCCCACCCACCAACTTCTCCCTCTGCGACCCACCCACTGGCTTTACCTTCTCTGACACACCCGCCAACTTTTCGTTCTCTGACCTGCCCGCCAACTTCTCCTTCTCTGACCCACCCGCCACCTTCTCCTTCTCTGACCCACCCGTCAACTTCTCCTTCTCCAACCCACCCGCTGGCTTTTCCTTCTCCGACGGACCTGCTGGCTTGTCTTTCTCTAACCCACCCACCAACTTCTCCTTCCCTGACCCGATGGCTATTCCTTCTCTGACCCACCCGTTAAATTCTCTTTCTCCGACGCACCCGCCAATTTCTCCTTTTCCGACCCACCCGCCAACTTCTCCTTCTCCGACCTGCCCGCCAACTTCTCCTTCTCCGACCCACCAAGAGGCTTTTCCTTCTCTAACCCAGCCGCCAACTTTTCCTTTTCCGACCGGCCCGCCAACTTCTCCTTCTTTTACCCACCTGCCAACTTCTCCTTTTCCGACCCACCCGCCAACTTCTTCTCCGACCTGCCCGCCAACTTCTCCTACTCCGACCCACCCACCGGCTTTTCCTTCTCTGATCCATACACCAACTTTTTCTTCTCCGACCTGCCCGCCAACTGCTCCTTCTTTTACCCACCTGCCAACTTCTCCTTCTCTGACCCACCCGCTGGCTTCTCCTTCTCCGACCCACGCGCTGGCTTTTCCTTCTCTGACTCACCCCGCAACTTCTCATTCTCTGACCTGCCCGCCAACTTCTCCTTTTCCGACCCACGTGCTGAGTTTTTCTTCTCTGGCCCACCCGCCAACTTCTCCTTCTCTAACTACCTACCAACTTCTTATTGTCTGACCCAACCGCTAATTTCTCCTTCTCCGACCCATCGGCTGGCTTCTCCTTCTCTGATCCACCCGCCAACTTCTCCTTCTCCGACCGACCCACCAACTTCTCCTTCTCCGACCTACCCGCTGGCTTTTCCTTCTCTAACCCAGCCGCTGGCTTTTCCTTCTCTAACCCACCCACCAACTTCTCCCTCTCCGACCCACCCGCTGGCATTACCTTCTCTGACGCACCCGCCAACTTCTCCTTCTCTAACATGCCCACCACATTCAACTTCTCCCACCTGCCCGCCAACTTCTCCTTCTCTGACCCAACCGCCAACTTCTCCTTCTCCAACCCATCAGCTGGCTTCTCCTTCTCTGACCCACCCGCCAACTTCTTCTTCTCAATCCCACCCGCCAACTTCTCCTTCTCCGACCTGCCCACCAACTTCAACTTCTCCCTCCTGCCCGCCAACTTCTCCTTCTCTGACCCACCCGCCAACTTCTCCTTCTCTGACCCACCCGTCAACTTCTCCTTCTCCGAACCACATACTGGGTTTTCCTTCTCCGATTGACCCGCTGGCTCTTCCTTCTCTAACCCACCCACCAACTTCTCCTTCTCTGACCCGCTGGCTAATCGTTCTCTGACCCACCCGTCAGCATCTCTTTCTCCGATGCACCCGCCAATTTCTCCTTTTCCGACCCACCCGCCAACTTCTCCTTCTCGGACCTGCCCGCCAACATCTCCTTCTCTGACCCGTCCACCAACATCTCCTTCTCTGACCTGCCCGCCATCTTCTCCTTCTCCGACCCACCAAGCGGCTTTTCCTTCTCCGACCCACCCGCTGGCTTTTCCCTCGCTAACCCACACGCTGGCTTCTCCTTCTCTAACCCACCCACCAACTTCTCCTTCTCCGCCCCACCCGCTGGCTTTACCGTCTCTGACACACCCGCCAACTTCTCCTTCTCTGACCTGCCCGCCAACTTCTCCTTCTCTGACCCACCCACCAACTTCTCATTCTCTGACCCACCCGTCAACTTCTCCATCTCCGACCCTCCCGCTGGGTTTTCCTTCTCCGACCCACCCGCTGGCTTTTCCTTCTCTAACCCACCCACCAACTTCTCCTTCTCCGCCCCACCCGCTGGCTTTACCTTCTCTGACACACCCGCCAACTTCTCCTTCTCTGATCTGCCCGACAACTTCTCCTTCTCTGACCCACCCGCCAACTTCTCCTTCACTGACCCATCCGTCAACTTCTCCTTCTCCGACCCTCCCGCTGGGTTTTCCTTCTCCGACCCACCTGCTGGCTTTTCCTTCTCTAACCCACCCACCAACTTCTCCTTCTCTGACCTGCTGGCTATTCCTTCTCTGACCCACCCGTCAACTTCTCTTTCTCCGACGTACACACCATTTTCTCCTTTTCCGACCCACACGCCAACTCTCCTTCTCTGACCTGCCCTCTAACTTCTCCTTCTCTCACCCACCCATTGACATCTCCTCCTCTGACCCACCAGCCAACTTCTCCTACTCTCACCCACCCACTGGGTTTTCCTTCTCCGACCCACCCGCCAACTTTTCCTGCTCTGACCCACCCGCCAACTTCTCCTTCTCCAACCTGCCCACCAATTTCTCCTTCTCTGACCCACCCGCCAACTTCTCCTTCTCCGACCTGCTCGCCAACTTCTCCTTCTATGACCCACCCGCTAACTTCTCCTTCTCTCACACACCCGCCAACTTCTCTTTCTCTGACCTGCCCATCAACTTCTCCTTCTCTGACCACCTCGCCAACTTCAACTTCGCCGACCTGCCCACCAACTTCTCCTTCTCTGACACATCCGCCAATTTCTTTTTCTCTGACCCACCCACCAAATTCTCCTTCTCTGACCTGCCCTCTAAATTCTCGTTCTCTGACCCACCCAATGACATCTCCTTCTCTGACCCATCCATTGACATCTCCTTCTCTGACCCACCAGCCAACGTCTCCTACTCTGACCAACCCACTGGGTTTTCCTTCTCCGACCCACCAGCCAACTTCTCCTTCTCTGACCCACCCGCGAACTTCTCCTTCTCCGACCCACCCGCTGGGTTTTCTTTCTCCGACCCACCCGGTGGCTTTTCCTTCTCTAACCCACCCACCAACTTCTCCTTCTCTGACCCGATGGCTATTCCTTCTCTGACCAACCCGTCAACTTCTCTTTCTCCGACGCACCCACCAATTTCTCCTTTTCCGACCCACCCGCCAGCTTCTCCTTCTATGACCTGCCCGCCAACTTCTCCTTCTCCGACCCACCAAGCGGCTTTTCCTTCTCTGACCCAGCCGCCAACTTTCCCTTCTCCGACCTACCCGCCATCTTCTCCTTCTTTTACCCACCCGCCAACTTCTCCTTCTCTGACCCACCCGCTGGCGTCTCCTTCTCCGACCCACGCGCTGGCTTTTTCTTCGCTGACTCACCCCGCAACTTCTCCTTCTCTGACCTGCCCGCCAACTTCTCCTTTTCCGACCCACATGCTGGGTTTTTCTTCTCTGACCCACCCGCCAACTTCTCCTTCTCTGTCCCACCCACCAACATCTCCCTCTCTGATCCACCCTCTGGTTCTTCCTTCTCTGACCCACCCACCAACTTCTCATTCTCTACCTACCTATCAACTTCTCATTGTCTGACCCACCCCCCAACATCTCCTTCTCCGACACACCCGCTGGCTTTTCCCTCTCTAACCCACACGCTGGCTTCTCCTTCTCTAACCTACCCACCAACTTCTCCTTCTCCGCCCCACCCGCTGGCTTTACCTTCACTGACACACCCGCCAACTTCTCCTCCACTGACCCACCCGCCAACTTCTCCTTCTCTGACCCACCTGTCAACTTCTCCTTCTCCGACCCTCCCGCTGGGTTTTCCTTCTCCGACCCACCCGCTGGCTTATTATTCTCTAGCCCACCCACAAACTTCTCCTTCTCCGCCCCACCCGCTGGCTTTACCTTCTCTGACACAGCCGCCAACTTCTCCTTCTCTGATCTGCCCGCCAACTTCTCCTTCTCTGACCCACCTGCCAACTTCTCCTTCTCTGACCCACCTGCCAACTTCTCCTTCTCTGACTCATCCGTCCACTTCTTCTTCTCCGACCCTCCCGCTGGGTTTTCCTTCTCCGACCCACCCGCTGGCTTTTCCTTCTCTGACCCACCCACCAACTTCTCCTTCTCTGACCTGCTGGCTATTCCTTCTCTGACCCACCCGTCAACTTCTCTTTCTCCGACGTACACACCATTTTCTCCTTTTCCGACCCACCCGCCAACTTCTCCTTCTCCGACCTGCCCGCCAACTTCTCCTTCTCTGACCCGTCCACCAACTTTTCCTTCTCCGACCTGCCCGCCACCTTCTCCTTCTTTTACCCACCTGCCAACTTCTCCTTCTCTGACCTGCCCGCTAACTTCTCCTTTTCCGACCCACGTACTGTGTTTTTCTTCTCTGACCCACCCGCCAACTTCTCCTTCTCTGTTCCTCCCACCAACTTCTCCTCTGCGATCCGCCCACTGGCTTTTCCTTCTCTGACCCACCTGCCAAATTCTCCTTCTCTATCTACCTACCAACTTCTCATTGTCTGACCCACCCGCCAACTTCTCCTTCTCCGACCAACCTGCTGGCTTTTCCTTCTCTAACCCACACGCTGGCTTCTCCTTCTCTAACCCACCTACCAACTTCTCCTTCTCCGACCCACCCGCTGGCTTTACCTTCTCTGACACACCCGCCAACTTCTCTTTCTCTGACCAACCGGCCAACTTCTCCTTCTCTGACCCACCCGCTGGCTTTTCCTTCTCTAACCCACCCGCCAACATCTCTTTCTCCGACGCACCTGCCAACTTCTCCTTCTCTGATCCACCCACTGGCATCTCCTTCTCTGACCCACCCGCCAACTTCTCCTTCTCTGACACCCCCACCAACTTCTCCTTCTCCGAACTGCCCGCCAACTTCTTCTTCTCTAACCCACCCGCCAATGTCTCCTTCTCCGACCCACCCGCCAACTTCTCCTTCTCCGACCCACCCACTGGGTTTTCCTTCTCTCACCCACCCACTGGCTTCTCCTTCTCTGACCTACTCACCAACTTCTCCTTCTCCGACCCACCCAGCGGCTTTTCCTTCCCTGACCCACCCGCCAACTTTTCCTTCTCCAACCTGCCCGCCAACTTCTCCTTCTTTTGCGCACCTGCCAACTTCTCCTTCTCCGACCCACGCGCTGGCTTTTCCTTCTCTGACTCACCCCGCAACTTCTCATTCTCTGACCTGCCCACCAACTTCTCCTTTTCCGACCCATGTGCTGGATTTTTCTTCTCTGACCCACCCGCCAACTTCTCCTTCTCTACCGTCCTACCAACTTCTTATTGTCTGACCCAACCGCCAACTTCTCCTTCTCCGACCCATCAGCTGGCTTCTCCTTCTCTGACCCACCGCCAACTTCTCCTTCTCCGACCCAACCACCAACTGCTCCTTCTCCGACCTACCCGCTGGCTTTTCCTTCTCTAACCAACCCGCTGGCTTCTTCTCTAACCCACCCACCAACTTCTCCCTCTCCGACCCACCCGCTGACTTTACCTTCTCTGACAGACCCGCCAACTTCTCCTTCTCTCACCCACCCGCCAACTTCTACCTCTCCGACCCACCCACTGGTTTTTCCATCTCTAACCCACCCGCCAACTTCTCCTTCTCTACCTACCTACCAACTTCTCATTGTCTGACCCAACCGCCAACTTCTCCTTCTCCAACCCATCGGCTGGCTTCTCCATCTCTGATCCACCCGCCAACTTCTCCTTCTCTGACCCACCCGTGAACTTCTCCTTCTCCGACCCACCCACTGGGTTTTCCTTCTCCGACCCACCCGCTGGCTTTTCCTTCTCTAACCCACCCACCAACTTCTCCTTCTCTGACCCGATGGCTATTCCTTCTCTGACCAACCCGTCAACTTCTCTTTCTCCGACGCACCCACCAATTTCTCCTTTTCCGACCCACCCGCCAGCTTCTCCTTCTATGACCTGCCCGCCAACTTCTCTTTCTCCGACCCACCAAGCGGCTTTTCCTTCTCTGACCCAGCCGCCAACTTTCCCTTCTCCGACCTACCCGCCATCTTCTCCTTCTTTTACCCACCCGCCAACTTCTCCTTCTCTGACCCACCCGCTGGCGTCTCCTTCTCCGACCCACGCGCCAGCTTTTTCTTCTCTGACTCACCCCGCAACTTCTCCTTCTCTGACCTGCCCGCCAACTTCTCCTTTTCCGACCCCCATGCTGGGTTTTTCTTCTCTGACCCACCCGCCAACTTCTCCTTCTCTGTCCCACCCACCAACTTCTCCCTCTCTGATCCACCCTCTGGTTCCTCCTTCTCTGACCCACCCACCAACTTCTCATTCTCTACCTACCTATCAACTTCTCATTGTCTGACCCACCCCCCTACTTATCCTTCTCCGACACACCCGCTGGCTTTTCCCTCTCTAACCCACATGCTGGCTTCTCCTTCTCTAACCTACCCACCAACTTCTCCTTCTCCGCCCCACCCGCTGGCTTTACCTTCACTGACACACCCGCCAACTTCTCCTCCACTGACCCACCCGCCAACTTCTCCTTCTCTGACCCACCTGTCAACTTCTCCTTCTCCGACCCTCCCGCTGGGTTTTCCTTCTCCGACCCACCCGCTGGCTTTACCTTCTCTGACACAGCCACCAACTTCTCCTTCTCTGATCTGCCCGCCAACTTCTCCTTCTCTGACCCACCTGCCAACTTCTCCTTCTCTGACCCACCTGCCAACTTCTCCTTCTCTGACCCATCCGTCCACTTCTTCTTCTCCAACCCTCCCGCTGGGTTTTCCTTCTCCGACCCACCCGCTGGCTTTTCCTTCTCTAACCCACCCACCAACTTCTCCTTCTCTGACCTGCTGGCTATTCCTTCTCTGACCCACCCGTCAACTTCTCTTTCTCCGACGTACACACCATTTTCTCCTTTTCCGACCCACCCGCCAACTTCTCCTTCTCTGACCTGCCCGCCAACTTCTCCTTCTCTGACCCGTCCACCAACTTTTCCTTCTCCGACCTGCCCGCCAACTTCTCCTTCTTTTACCCACCTGCCAACTTCTCCTTCTCTGACCCACCCGCTGGCTTCTCCTTCACCAACCCACGCGCTGGCTTTTCCTTCTCTGACTCACCCCGCAACTTCTCCTTCTCTGACCTGCCCGCTAACTTCTCCTTTTCCGACCCACGTAATGTGTTTTTCTTCTCTGACCCACCCGCCAACCTCTCCTTCTCTGTCCCACCCACCAACTTCTCCCTCTGCGACCCACCCGCTGGCTTTACCTTCTCTGACACACCCGCCAACTTCTCTTTCTCTGACCCACCCGCCAACTTCTCCTTCTATGACCTACCCGCCAACTTCTCCTTCTCCGACCCACCAAGCGGCTTTTCCTTCTCTGACCAAGCTGCCAACTTTCCCTTCTCCGACCTGCCCGCCATCTTCTCCTTCTTTTACCCACCCGCCAACTTCTCCTTCTCTGACCCGTCCACCAACTTTTCCTTCTCCGACCTGCCCGCCAACTTCTCCTCCTTTTACCCACCTGCCAACTTCTCCTTCTCTGACCCACCCGCTGGCTTCTCCTTCACCAACCCACGCGCTGGCTTTTCCTTCTCTGACTCACCCCGCAACTTCTCCTTCTCTGACCTGCCCGCTAACTTCTCCTTTTCCGACCCACGTACTGTGTTTTTCTTCTCTGACCCACCCGCCAACTTCTCCTTCTCTGTTCCTCCCACCAACTTCTCCCTCTGCGATCCGCCCACTGGCTTTTCCTTCTCTGACCCACCCGCCAACTTCTCCTTCTCTATCTACCTACCAACTTCTCATTGTCTGACCCACCCGCCAACTTCTCCTTCTCCGACCAACCTGCTGGCTTTTCCTTCTCTAACCCACACGCTGGCTTCTCCTTCTCTAACCCACCTACCAACTTCTCCTTCTCCGACCCACCCGCTGGCTTTACCTTCTCTGACACACCCGCCAACTTCTCTTTCTCTGACCCACCGGCCAACTTCTCCTTCTCTGACCCACCCGCTGGCTTTTCCTTCTCTAACCCACCCGCCAACATCTCTTTCTCCGACGCACCTGCCAACTTCTCCTTCTCTGACCCACCCACTGGCATCTCCTTCTCTGACCCACCCGCCAACTTCTCCTTCTCTGACACCCCCACCAACTTCTCCTTCTCCGAACTGCCCGCCAACTTCTTCTTCTCTAACCCACCCGCCAATGTCTCCTTCTCCGACCCACCCGCCAACTTCTCCTTCTCCGACCCACCCACTGGGTTTTCCTTCTCTCACCCACCCACTGGCTTCTCCTTCTCTGACCTACTCACCAACTTCTCCTTCTCCGACCCACCCAGCGGCTTTTCCTTCCCTGACCCACCCGCCAACTTTTCCTTCTCCAACCTGCCCGCCAACTTCTCCTTCTTTTGCGCACCTGCCAACTTCTCCTTCTCCGACCCACGCGCTGGCTTTTCCTTCTCTGACTCACCCCGCAACTTCTCATTCTCTGACCTGCCCACCAACTTCTCCTTTTCCGACCCATGTGCTGGATTTTTCTTCTCTGACCCGCCCGCCAACTTCTCCTTCTCTACCGTCCTACCAACTTCTTATTGTCTGACCCAACCGCCAACTTCTCCTTCTCCGACCCATCAGCTGGCTTCTCCTTCTCTGACCCACCAGCCAACTTCTCCTTCTCCGACCCAACCACCAACTGCTCCTTCTCCGACCTACCCGCTGGCTTTTCCTTCTCTAACCAACCCGCTGGCTTCTTCTCTAACCCACCCACCAACTTCTCCCTCTCCGACCCACCCGCTGACTTTACCTTCTCTGACACACCCGCCAACTTCTCCTTCTCTCACCCACCCGCCAACTTCTACCTCTCCGACCCACCCACTGGTTTTTCCTTCTCTAACCCACCCGCCAACTTCTCCTTCTCTACCTACCTACCAACTTCTCATTGTCTGACCCAACCGCCAACTTCTCCTTCTCCAACCCATCGGCTGGCTTCTCCATCTCTGATCCACCCGCCAACTTCTCCTTCTCTGACCCACCCGTGAACTTCTCCTTCTCCGACCCACCCACTGGGTTTTCCTTCTCCGACCCACCCGCTGGCTTTTCCTTCTCTAACCCACCCACCAACTTCTCCTTCTCTGACCCGATGGCTATTCCTTCTCTGACCAACCCGTCAACTTCTCTTTCTCTGACGCACCCACCAATTTCTCCTTTTCCGACCCACCCGCCAGCTTCTCCTTCTATGACCTGCCCGCCAACTTCTCTTTCTCCGACCCACCAAGCGGCTTTTCCTTCTCTGACCCAGCCGCCAACTTTCCCTTCTCCGACCTACCCGCCATCTTCTCCTTCTTTTACCCACCCGCCAACTTCTCCTTCTCTGACCCACCCGCTGGCGTCTCCTTCTCCGACCCACGCGCTGCCTTTTTCTTCTCTGACTCACCCCGCAACTTCTCCTTCTCTGACCTGCCCGCCAACTTCTCCTTTTCCGACCCCCATGCTGGGTTTTTCTTCTCTGACCCACCCGCCAACTTCTCCTTCTCTGTCCCACCCACCAACTTCTCCCTCTCTGATCCACCCTCTGGTTCCTCCTTCTCTGACCCACCCACCAACTTCTCATTCTCTACCTACCTATCAACTTCTCATTGTCTGACCCACGCCCCTACTTATCCTTCTCCGACACACCCGCTGGCTTTTCCCTCTCTAACCCACATGCTGGCTTCTCCTTCTCTAACCTACCCACCAACTTCTCCTTCTCCGCCCCACCCGCTGGCTTTACCTTCACTGACACACCCGCCAACTTCTCCTCCACTGACCCACCCGCCAACTTCTCCTTCTCTGACCCACCTGTCAACTTCTCCTTCTCCGACCCTCCCGCTGGGTTTTCCTTCTCCGACCCACCCGCTGGCTTATTCTTCTCTAGCCCACCCACCAACTTCTCCTTCTCCGCCCCACCCGCTGGCTTTACCTTCTCTGACACAGCCACCAACTTCTCCTTCTCTGATCTGCCCGCCAACTTCTCCTTCTCTGACCCACCTGCCAACTTCTCCTTCTCTGACCCACCTGCCAACTTCTCCTTCTCTGACCCATCCGTCCACTTCTTCTTCTCCAACCCTCCCGCTGGGTTTTCCTTCTCCGACCCACCCGCTGGCTTTTCCTTCTCTAACCCACCCACCAACTTCTCCTTCTCTGACCTGCTGGCTATTCCTTCTCTGACCCACCCGTCAACTTCTCTTTCTCCGACGTACACACCATTTTCTCCTTTTCCGACCCACCCGCCAACTTCTCCTTCTCTGACCTGCCCGCCAACTTCTCCTTCTCTGACTCGTCCACCAACTTTTCCTTCTCCGACCTGCCCGCCAACTTCTCCTTCTTTTACCCACCTGCCAACTTCTCCTTCTCTGACCCACCCGCTGGCTTCTCCTTCACCAACCCACGCGCTGGCTTTTCCTTCTCTGACTCACCCCGCAACTTCTCCTTCTCTGACCTGCCCGCAAACTTCTCCTTTTCCGACCCACGTAATGTGTTTTTCTTCTCTGACCCACCCGCCAACTTCTCCTTCTCTGTCCCACCCACCAACTTCTCCCTCTGCGACCCACCCGCTGGCTTTACCTTCTCTGACACACCCGCCAACTTCTCTTTCTCTGACCCACCCGCCAACTTCTCCTTCTATGACCTACCCGCCAACTTCTCCTTCTCCGACCCACCAAGCGGCTTTTCCTTCTCTGACCATGCTGCCAACTTTCCCTTCTCCGACCTGCCCGCCATCTTCTCCTTCTTTTACCCACCCGCCAACTTCTCCTTCTCTGACCCGTCCACCAACTTTTCCTTCTCCGACCTGCCCGCCAACTTCTCCTCCTTTTACCCACCTGCCAACTTCTCCTTCTCTGACCCACCCGCTGGCTTCTCCTTCACCAACCCACGCGCTGGCTTTTCCTTCTCTGACTCACCCCGCAACTTCTCCTTCTCTGACCTGCCTGCTAACTTCTCCTTTTCCGACCCACGTACTGTGTTTTTCTTCTCTGACCCACCCGCCAACTTCTCCTTCTCTGTTCCTCCCACCAACTTCTCCCTCTGCGATCCGCCCACTGGCTTTTCCTTCTCTGACCCACCCGCCAACTTCTCCTTCTCTATCTACCTACCAACTTCTCATTGTCTGACCCACCCGCCAACTTCTCCTTCTCCGACCAACCTGCTGGCTTTTCCTTCTCTAACCCACACGCTGGCTTCTCCTTCTCTAACCCACATACCAACTTCTCCTTCTCCGACCCACCCGCTGGCTTTACCTTCTCTGACACACCCGCCAACTTCTCTTTCTCTGACCCACCGGCCAACTTCTCCTTCTCTGACCCACCCGCTGGCTTTTCCTTCTCTAACCCACCCGCCAACATCTCTTTCTCCGACGCACCTGCCAACTTCTCCTTCTCTGACCCACCCACTGGCATCTCCTTCTCTGACCCACCCGCCAACTTCTCCTTCTCTGACACCCCCACCAACTTCTCCTTCTCCGAACTGCCCGCCAACTTCTTCTTCTCTAACCCACCCGCCAATGTCTCCTTCTCCGACCCACCCGCCAACTTCTCCTTCTCCGACCCACCCACTGGGTTTTCCTTCTCTCACCCACCCACTGGCTTCTCCTTCTCTGACCTACTCACCAACTTCTCCTTCTCCGACCCACCCAGCGGCTTTTCCTTCCCTGACCCACCCGCCAACTTTTCCTTCTCCAACCTGCCCGCCAACTTCTCCTTCTTTTGCGCACCTGCCAACTTCTCCTTCTCCGACCCACGCACTGGCTTTTCCTTCTCTGACTCACCCCGCAACTTCTCATTCTCTGACCTGCCCACCAACTTCTCCTTTTCCGACCCATGTGCTGGATTTTTCTTCTCTGACCCACCCGCCAACTTCTCCTTCTCTACCGTCCTACCAACTTCTTATTGTCTGACCCAACCGCCAACTTCTCCTTCTCCGACCCATCAGCTGGCTTCTCCTTCTCTGACCCACCAGCCAACTTCTCCTTCTCCGACCCAACCACCAACTGCTCCTTCTCCGACCTACCCGCTGGCTTTTCCTTCTCTAACCAACCCGCTGGCTTCTTCTCTAACCCACCCACCAACTTCTCCCTCTCCGACCCACCCGCTGACTTTACCTTCTCTGACACACCCGCCAACTTCTCCTTCTCTCACCCACCCGCCAACTTCTACCTCTCCGACCCACCCACTGGTTTTTCCTTCTCTAACCCACCCGCCAACTTCTCCTTCTCTACCTACCTACCAACTTCTCATTGTCTGACCCAACCGCCAACTTCTCCTTCTCCAACCCATCGGCTGGCTTCTCCTTCTCTGACCCACCCGCCAACTTCTCCTTCTCTGACCCACCCGTGAACTTCTCCTTCTCCGACCCACACGCTGGGTTTTCCTTCTCCGACCCACCCGCTGGCTTTTCCTTCTCTAACCCACCCACCAACTTCTCCTTCTCTGACCCGATGGCTATTCCTTCTCTGACCAACCCGTCAACTTCTCTTTCTCCGACGCACCCACCAATTTCTCCTTTTCCGACCCACCCGCTAGCTTCTCCTTCTATGACCTGCCCGCCAACTTCTCCTTCTCCGACCCACCAAGCGGCTTTTCCTTCTCTGATCCAGTGGCCAACTTTCCCTTCTCCGACCTACCCGCCATCTTCTTCTTCTTTTTCCCACCCGCCAACTTCTCCTTCTCTGACCCACCCGTGAACTTCTCCTTCTCCGACCCACCCGCTGGGTTTTCCTTCTCCAACCCACCCGCTGGCTTTTCCTTCTCTAACCCACCCACCAACTTCTCCTTCTCTGACCCAATGGCTATTCCTTCTCTGACCAACCCGTCAACTTCTCTTTCTCCGACGCACCCACCAATTTCTCCTTTTCCGACCCACCCGCCAGCTTCTCCTTCTATGACCTGCCCGCCAACTTCTCTTTCTCCGACCCACCAAGCGGCTTTTCCTTCTCTGACCCAGCCGCCAACTTTCCCTTCTCCGACCTACCCGCCATCTTCTCCTTCTTTTACCCACCCGCCAACTTCTCCTTCTCTGACCCACCCGCTGGCGTCTCCTTCTCCGACCCACGCGCCAGCTTTTTCTTCTCTGACTCACCCCGCAACTTCTCCTTCTCTGACCTGCCCGCCAACTTCTCCTTTTCCGACCCCCATGCTGGGTTTTTCTTCTCTGACCCACCCGCCAGCTTCTCCTTCTCTGTCCCACCCACCAACTTCTCCCTCTCTGATCCACCCACTGGCTCTTCCTTCTCTGACCCACGCACCAACTTCTCATTCTCTACCTACCTATCAACTTCTCATTGTCTGACCCACCCCTCTACTTATCCTTCTCCGACACACCCGCTGGCTTTTCCCTCTCTAACCCACACGCTGGCTTCTCCTTCTCTAACCTACCCACCAACTTCTCCTTCTCCGCCCCACCCGCTGGCTTTACCTTCACTGACACACCCGCCAACTTCTCCTCCACTGACCCACCCGCCAACTTCTCCTTCTCTGACCCACCTGTCAACTTCTCCTTCTCCGACCCTCCCGCTGGGTTTTCCTTCTCCAACCCACCCGCTGGCTTATTCTTCTCTAGCCCACCCACCAAATTCTCCTTCTCCGCCCCACCCGCTGGCTTTACCTTCTCTGACACAGCCGCCAACTTCTCCTTCTCTGATCTGCCCGCCAACTTCTCCTTCTCTGACCCACCTGCCAACTTCTCCTTCTCTGACCCACCTGCCAACTTCTCCTTCTCTGACCCATCCGTCCACTTCTTCTTCTCCGACCCTCCCGCTGGGTTTTCCTTCTCCGACCCACCCGCTGGCTTTTCCTTCTCTAACCCACCCACCAACTTCTCCTTCTCTGACCTGCTGGCTATTCCTTCTCTGACCCACCCGTCAATTTCTCTTTCTCCGACGAACACACCATTTTCTCCTTTTCCGACCCACCCGCCAACTTCTCCTTCTCCGACCTGCCCGCCAACTTCTCCTTCTCTGACCCGTCCACCAACTTTTCCTTCTCCGACCTGCCCGCCAACTTCTCCTTCTTTTACCCACCTGCCAACTTCCCCTTCTCTGACCCACCCGCTGGCTTCTCCTTCACCAACCCACGCGCTGGCTTTTCCTTCTCTGACTCACCCCGCAACTTCTCCTTCTCTGACCTGCCCGCTAACTTCTCCTTTTCCGACCCACGTACTGTGTTTTTCTTCTCTGACCCACCCGCCAACTTCTCCTTCTCTGTCCCACCTGCCAACTTCTCCTTCTCTACTTACCTACCAACTTCTCATTGTCTGACCCACCCGCCAACTTCACCTTCTCCGACCAACCTGCTGGATTTTCCTTCTCTAACCCACACGCTGGCTTCTCCTTCTCTAACCCACCTACCAACTTCTCCTTCTCCGACCCACCCGCTGGCTTTACATTCTCTGACACACCCGCCAACTTCTCTTTCTCTGACCCACCCGCCAACTTCTCCTTCTATGACCTACCCGCCAACTTCTCCTTCTCCGACCCACCAAGCGGCTTTTCCTTCTCTGACCAAGCTGCCAACTTTCCCTTCTCCGACCTGCCCGCCATCTTCTCCTTCTTTTACCCACCCGCCAACTTCTCCTTCTCTGACCCACCCGCTGGCGTCTCCTTCTCCGACCCACGCGCTGGCTTTTTCTTCTCTGACTCACCCCCCAACTTCTCCTTCTATGACCTGCCCGCCAACTTCTCCTTTTCCGACCCACATGCTGGGTTTTTCTTCTCTGACCCACCCGCCAACTTCTCCTTCTCTGTCCCACCCACCAACTTCTCCCTCTCTGACCCACCCACTGGCTCTTCCTTCTCTGACCCACCCGCCAACTTCTCCTTCTCTACCTACTTATCAACTTCTCATTGTCTGACCCACCCGCCAACTTCTCCTTCTCCGACCAACCTGCTGGCATTTCCTTCTCTAACCCACACGCTGGCTTCTGCTTCTCTAACCCACCCACCAACGTCTCCTTCTTTGACCTGCTGGCTATTCCTTCTCGGACCCGCCCGTCAACTTCTCTTTCTCCGACGTACACGTCATTTTCTACTTTTCCGACCCACCCGCCAACTTCTCCTTCTCCGACCTGCCCGCCAACTTCTTTTCTGACCCGTCCACCAACTTCTCCTTCTCTGACCCACCCGCCAACTCTCCTTCTCTGACCTACCCGCCAACTTCTCCTTCTCCGACCCACCCAGCGGCTTTTCCTTCCCTGACCCAACCGCCATCTTTTCCTTCTCCGACCTGCCCGCCAACTTCTCCTTCTTTCACCCACCCGCCAAATTCTCCTTCTCCGACCCACCAGCTGGCGTCAAATTCTCCGACCCACGCGCTGGCTTTTTCTTCTCTGACTCACCCCGCAACTTCTCCTTCTGACTTGCCCGCCAACTTCTCCTTTTCCGACCCACGTGCTGGGTTTTTCTTCTCTGACCCACTCGCCAACTTCTCCTTCTCTGACCCACCCGCCAACTTCTCCTTCTCCGCCCCACCCGCAGGCTTTACCTTCTCTGACCCACCCGCCAACTTCTCCTTCTCTGACCCACCCGTCAACTTCTAATTCTCCGTCCCACTCGCTGGGTTTTCCTTCTCCAACCCACCCGCTGGCTTTTCCTTCTCTAACCCACCCACCAACTTCTCCTTCTCTAACCTGCTGGCTATTCCTACTCTGACCCACCCGTCAACTTCTCTTTCTCCGACGTACACGCCATTTTCTCCTTTTCCGACCCTCCCGCCAACTTCTCCTTCTCCGACCTGCCTGCCAACTTCTCCTTCTCTGAACCGTCCACCAACTTCTCCTTCTCTGACCCACCCGCCAACTTCTCCTTCTCCGACCCACCCAGCGTCTTTTCCTTCCCTGACCCACCCACCAACTTTTCCTTCTCCGACCTGCCCGCCAACTTCTCCTTCTTTTACCCACCCGCCAACTTCTCCTTCTCTGACCCACCCGTCAACTTCTCCTTATCCGTCCCACCCGCTGGCTTCTCCTTCTCCGACCCATGCGCTGGCTTTTACTTCTCTGACTCACCCCGCAACTTCTCCTTCTCTGACCTGCCCGCCAACTTCTCCTTCTCTGACCCACCTGTCAACTTCTCCTTCTCCGACCCTCCCGCTGGGTTTTCCTTCTCCGACCCACCCGCTGGCTTATTCTTCTCTAGCCCACCCACCAACTTCTCCTTCTCCGCCCCACCCGCTGGCTTTACCTTCTCTGACACAGCCGCCAACTTCTCCTTCTCCGACCTGCCTGCCAACTTCTCCTTCTCTGAACCGTCCACCAACTTCTCCTTCTCCGACCCACCCAGCGTCTTTTCCTTCCCTGACCCACCCACCAACTTTTCCTTCTCCGACCTGCCCGCCAACTTCTCCTTCTTTTACCCACCCGCCAACTTCTCCTTCTCTGACCCACCCGTCAACTTCTCCTTATCCGTCCCACCCGCTGGTTTCTCCTTCTCCGACCCATGCGCAGGCTTTTACGTCTCTGACTCACCCCGCAACTTCTCCTCCACTGACCCACCCGCCAACTTCTCCTTCTCTGACCCACCTGTCAACTTCTCCTTCTCCGACCCTTCCGCTGGGTTTTCCTTCTCCGACCCACCCGCTGGCTTATTCTTCTCTAGCCCACCCACCAACTTCTCCTTCTCCGCCCCACCCGCTGGCTTTACCTTCTCTGACACAGCCGCCAACTTCTCCTTCTCTGATCTGCCCGCCAACTTCTCCTTCTCTGACCCACCTGCCAACTTCTCCTTCTCTGACCCATCCGTCCACTTCTTCTTCTCCGACCCTCCCGCTGGGTTTTCCTTCTCCGACCCACCCGCTGGCTTTTCCTTCTCTAACCCACCCACCAACTTCTCCTTCTCTGACCTGCTGGCTATTCCTTCTCTGACCCACCCGTCAACTTCTCTTTCTCCGACGTACACACCATTTTCTCCTTTTCCGACCCACCCGCCAACTTCTCCTTTTCCGACCTGCCCGCCAACTTCTCCTTCTCTGACCCGTCCACCAACTTTTCCTTCTCCGACCTGCGCGCCACCTTCTCCTTCTTTTACCCACCTGCCAACTTCTCCTTCTCTGACCTGCCCGCCAACTTCTCCTTCTCCGACCCACCCACTGGGTTTTCCTTCTCTCACCCACCCACTGGCTTCTCCTTCTCTGACCTACTCACCAACTTCTCCTTCTCCGACCCACCCAGCGGCTTTTCCTTCCCTGACCCACCCGCCAACTTTTCCTTCTCCAACCTGCCCGCCAACTTCTCCTTCTTTTGCGCACCTGCCAACTTCTCCTTCTCCGACCCACGCACTGGCTTTTCCTTCTCTGACTCACCCCGCAACTTCTCATTCTCTGACCTGCCCACCAACTTCTCCTTTTCCGACCCATGTGCTGGATTTTTCTTCTCTGACCCACCCGCCAACTTCTCCTTCTCTACCGTCCTACCAACTTCTTATTGTCTGACCCAACCGCCAACTTCTCCTTCTCCGACCCATCAGCTGGCTTCTCCTTCTCTGACCCACCAGCCAACTTCTCCTTCTCCGACCCAACCACCAACTGCTCCTTCTCCGACCTACCCGCTGGCTTTTCCTTCTCTAACCAACCCGCTGGCTTCTTCTCTAACCCACCCACCAACTTCTCCCTCTCCGACCCACCCGCTGACTTTACCTTCTCTGACACACCCGCCAACTTCTCCTTCTCTCACCCACCCGCCAACTTCTACCTCTCCGACCCACCCACTGGTTTTTCCTTCTCTAACCCACCCGCCAACTTCTCCTTCTCTACCTACCTACCAACTTCTCATTGTCTGACCCAACCGCCAACTTCTCCTTCTCCAACCCATCGGCTGGCTTCTCCTTCTCTGACCCACCCGCCAACTTCTCCTTCTCTGACCCACCCGTGAACTTCTCCTTCTCCGACCCACACGCTGGGTTTTCCTTCTCCGACCCACCCGCTGGCTTTTCCTTCTCTAACCCACCCACCAACTTCTCCTTCTCTGACCCGATGGCTATTCCTTCTCTGACCAACCCGTCAACTTCTCTTTCTCCGACGCACCCACCAATTTCTCCTTTTCCGACCCACCCGCTAGCTTCTCCTTCTATGACCTGCCCGCCAACTTCTCCTTCTCCGACCCACCAAGCGGCTTTTCCTTCTCTGATCCAGTGGCCAACTTTCCCTTCTCCGACCTACCCGCCATCTTCTTCTTCTTTTTCCCACCCGCCAACTTCTCCTTCTCTGACCCACCCGTGAACTTCTCCTTCTCCGACCCACCCGCTGGGTTTTCCTTCTCCAACCCACCCGCTGGCTTTTCCTTCTCTAACCCACCCACCAACTTCTCCTTCTCTGACCCAATGGCTATTCCTTCTCTGACCAACCCGTCAACTTCTCTTTCTCCGACGCACCCACCAATTTCTCCTTTTCCGACCCACCCGCCAGCTTCTCCTTCTATGACCTGCCCGCCAACTTCTCTTTCTCCGACCCACCAAGCGGCTTTTCCTTCTCTGACCCAGCCGCCAACTTTCCCTTCTCCGACCTACCCGCCATCTTCTCCTTCTTTTACCCACCCGCCAACTTCTCCTTCTCTGACCCACCCGCTGGCGTCTCCTTCTCCGACCCACGCGCCAGCTTTTTCTTCTCTGACTCACCCCGCAACTTCTCCTTCTCTGACCTGCCCGCCAACTTCTCCTTTTCCGACCCCCATGCTGGGTTTTTCTTCTCTGACCCACCCGCCAGCTTCTCCTTCTCTGTCCCACCCACCAACTTCTCCCTCTCTGATCCACCCACTGGCTCTTCCTTCTCTGACCCACGCACCAACTTCTCATTCTCTACCTACCTATCAACTTCTCATTGTCTGACCCACCCCTCTACTTATCCTTCTCCGACACACCCGCTGGCTTTTCCCTCTCTAACCCACACGCTGGCTTCTCCTTCTCTAACCTACCCACCAACTTCTCCTTCTCCGCCCCACCCGCTGGCTTTACCTTCACTGACACACCCGCCAACTTCTCCTCCACTGACCCACCCGCCAACTTCTCCTTCTCTGACCCACCTGTCAACTTCTCCTTCTCCGACCCTCCCGCTGGGTTTTCCTTCTCCAACCCACCCGCTGGCTTATTCTTCTCTAGCCCACCCACCAAATTCTCCTTCTCCGCCCCACCCGCTGGCTTTACCTTCTCTGACACAGCCGCCAACTTCTCCTTCTCTGATCTGCCCGCCAACTTCTCCTTCTCTGACCCACCTGCCAACTTCTCCTTCTCTGACCCACCTGCCAACTTCTCCTTCTCTGACCCATCCGTCCACTTCTTCTTCTCCGACCCTCCCGCTGGGTTTTCCTTCTCCGACCCACCCGCTGGCTTTTCCTTCTCTAACCCACCCACCAACTTCTCCTTCTCTGACCTGCTGGCTATTCCTTCTCTGACCCACCCGTCAATTTCTCTTTCTCCGACGAACACACCATTTTCTCCTTTTCCGACCCACCCGCCAACTTCTCCTTCTCCGACCTGCCCGCCAACTTCTCCTTCTCTGACCCGTCCACCAACTTTTCCTTCTCCGACCTGCCCGCCAACTTCTCCTTCTTTTACCCACCTGCCAACTTCCCCTTCTCTGACCCACCCGCTGGCTTCTCCTTCACCAACCCACGCGCTGGCTTTTCCTTCTCTGACTCACCCCGCAACTTCTCCTTCTCTGACCTGCCCGCTAACTTCTCCTTTTCCGACCCACGTACTGTGTTTTTCTTCTCTGACCCACCCGCCAACTTCTCCTTCTCTGTCCCACCTGCCAACTTCTCCTTCTCTACTTACCTACCAACTTCTCATTGTCTGACCCACCCGCCAACTTCACCTTCTCCGACCAACCTGCTGGATTTTCCTTCTCTAACCCACACGCTGGCTTCTCCTTCTCTAACCCACCTACCAACTTCTCCTTCTCCGACCCACCCGCTGGCTTTACATTCTCTGACACACCCGCCAACTTCTCTTTCTCTGACCCACCCGCCAACTTCTCCTTCTATGACCTACCCGCCAACTTCTCCTTCTCCGACCCACCAAGCGGCTTTTCCTTCTCTGACCAAGCTGCCAACTTTCCCTTCTCCGACCTGCCCGCCATCTTCTCCTTCTTTTACCCACCCGCCAACTTCTCCTTCTCTGACCCACCCGCTGGCGTCTCCTTCTCCGACCCACGCGCTGGCTTTTTCTTCTCTGACTCACCCCCCAACTTCTCCTTCTATGACCTGCCCGCCAACTTCTCCTTTTCCGACCCACATGCTGGGTTTTTCTTCTCTGACCCACCCGCCAACTTCTCCTTCTCTGTCCCACCCACCAACTTCTCCCTCTCTGACCCACCCACTGGCTCTTCCTTCTCTGACCCACCCGCCAACTTCTCCTTCTCTACCTACTTATCAACTTCTCATTGTCTGACCCACCCGCCAACTTCTCCTTCTCCGACCAACCTGCTGGCTTTTCCTTCTCTAACTCACACGCTGGCTTCTGCTTCTCTAACCCACCCACCAACGTCTCCTTCTTTGACCTGCTGGCTATTCCTTCTCGGACCCGCCCGTCAACTTCTCTTTCTCCGACGTACACGTCATTTTCTACTTTTCCGACCCACCCGCCAACTTCTCCTTCTCCGACCTGCCCGCCAACTTCTTTTCTGACCCGTCCACCAACTTCTCCTTCTCTGACCCACCCGCCAACTCTCCTTCTCTGACCTACCCGCCAACTTCTCCTTCTCCGACCCACCCAGCGGCTTTTCCTTCCCTGACCCAACCGCCATCTTTTCCTTCTCCGACCTGCCCGCCAACTTCTCCTTCTTTCACCCACCCGCCAAATTCTCCTTCTCCGACCCACCAGCTGGCGTCAAATTCTCCGACCCACGCGCTGGCTTTTTCTTCTCTGACTCACCCCGCAACTTCTCCTTCTGACTTGCCCGCCAACTTCTCCTTTTCCGACCCACGTGCTGGGTTTTTCTTCTCTGACCCACTCGCCAACTTCTCCTTCTCTGACCCACCCGCCAACTTCTCCTTCTCCGCCCCACCCGCAGGCTTTACCTTCTCTGACCCACCCGCCAACTTCTCCTTCTCTGACCCACCCGTCAACTTCTAATTCTCCGTCCCACTCGCTGGGTTTTCCTTCTCCAACCCACCCGCTGGCTTTTCCTTCTCTAACCCACCCACCAACTTCTCCTTCTCTAACCTGCTGGCTATTCCTACTCTGACCCACCCGTCAACTTCTCTTTCTCCGACGTACACGCCATTTTCTCCTTTTCCGACCCTCCCGCCAACTTCTCCTTCTCCGACCTGCCTGCCAACTTCTCCTTCTCTGAACCGTCCACCAACTTCTCCTTCTCTGACCCACCCGCCAACTTCTCCTTCTCCGACCCACCCAGCGTCTTTTCCTTCCCTGACCCACCCACCAACTTTTCCTTCTCCGACCTGCCCGCCAACTTCTCCTTCTTTTACCCACCCGCCAACTTCTCCTTCTCTGACCCACCCGTCAACTTCTCCTTATCCGTCCCACCCGCTGGCTTCTCCTTCTCCGACCCATGCGCTGGCTTTTACTTCTCTGACTCACCCCGCAACTTCTCCTTCTCTGACCTGCCCGCCAACTTCTCCTTCTCTGACCCACCTGTCAACTTCTCCTTCTCCGACCCTCCCGCTGGGTTTTCCTTCTCCGACCCACCCGCTGGCTTATTCTTCTCTAGCCCACCCACCAACTTCTCCTTCTCCGCCCCACCCGCTGGCTTTACCTTCTCTGACACAGCCGCCAACTTCTCCTTCTCCGACCTGCCTGCCAACTTCTCCTTCTCTGAACCGTCCACCAACTTCTCCTTCTCCGACCCACCCAGCGTCTTTTCCTTCCCTGACCCACCCACCAACTTTTCCTTCTCCGACCTGCCCGCCAACTTCTCCTTCTTTTACCCACCCGCCAACTTCTCCTTCTCTGACCCACCCGTCAACTTCTCCTTATCCGTCCCACCCGCTGGTTTCTCCTTCTCCGACCCATGCGCAGGCTTTTACGTCTCTGACTCACCCCGCAACTTCTCCTCCACTGACCCACCCGCCAACTTCTCCTTCTCTGACCCACCTGTCAACTTCTCCTTCTCCGACCCTTCCGCTGGGTTTTCCTTCTCCGACCCACCCGCTGGCTTATTCTTCTCTAGCCCACCCACCAACTTCTCCTTCTCCGCCCCACCCGCTGGCTTTACCTTCTCTGACACAGCCGCCAACTTCTCCTTCTCTGATCTGCCCGCCAACTTCTCCTTCTCTGACCCACCTGCCAACTTCTCCTTCTCTGACCCATCCGTCCACTTCTTCTTCTCCGACCCTCCCGCTGGGTTTTCCTTCTCCGACCCACCCGCTGGCTTTTCCTTCTCTAACCCACCCACCAACTTCTCCTTCTCTGACCTGCTGGCTATTCCTTCTCTGACCCACCCGTCAACTTCTCTTTCTCCGACGTACACACCATTTTCTCCTTTTCCGACCCACCCGCCAACTTCTCCTTCTCCGACCTGCCCGCCAACTTCTCCTTCTCTGACCCGTCCACCAACTTTTCCTTCTCCGACCTGCGCGCCACCTTCTCCTTCTTTTACCCACCTGCCAACTTCTCCTTCTCTGACCTGCCCGCCAACTTCTCCTTCTCCGACCCACCCACTGGGTTTTCCTTCTCTCACCCACCCACTGGCTTCTCCTTCTCTGACCTACTCACCAACTTCTCCTTCTCCGACCCACCCAGCGGCTTTTCCTTCCCTGACCCACCCGCCAACTTTTCCTTCTCCAACCTGCCCGCCAACTTCTCCTTCTTTTGCGCACCTGCCAACTTCTCCTTCTCCGACCCACGCACTGGCTTTTCCTTCTCTGACTCACCCCGCAACTTCTCATTCTCTGACCTGCCCACCAACTTCTCCTTTTCCGACCCATGTGCTGGATTTTTCTTCTCTGACCCACCCGCCAACTTCTCCTTCTCTACCGTCCTACCAACTTCTTATTGTCTGACCCAACCGCCAACTTCTCCTTCTCCGACCCATCAGCTGGCTTCTCCTTCTCTGACCCACCAGCCAACTTCTCCTTCTCCGACCCAACCACCAACTGCTCCTTCTCCGACCTACCCGCTGGCTTTTCCTTCTCTAACCAACCCGCTGGCTTCTTCTCTAACCCACCCACCAACTTCTCCCTCTCCGACCCACCCGCTGACTTTACCTTCTCTGACACACCCGCCAACTTCTCCTTCTCTCACCCACCCGCCAACTTCTACCTCTCCGACCCACCCACTGGTTTTTCCTTCTCTAACCCACCCGCCAACTTCTCCTTCTCTACCTACCTACCAACTTCTCATTGTCTGACCCAACCGCCAACTTCTCCTTCTCCAACCCATCGGCTGGCTTCTCCTTCTCTGACCCACCCGCCAACTTCTCCTTCTCTGACCCACCCGTGAACTTCTCCTTCTCCGACCCACACGCTGGGTTTTCCTTCTCCGACCCACCCGCTGGCTTTTCCTTCTCTAACCCACCCACCAACTTCTCCTTCTCTGACCCGATGGCTATTCCTTCTCTGACCAACCCGTCAACTTCTCTTTCTCCGACGCACCCACCAATTTCTCCTTTTCCGACCCACCCGCTAGCTTCTCCTTCTATGACCTGCCCGCCAACTTCTCCTTCTCCGACCCACCAAGCGGCTTTTCCTTCTCTGATCCAGTGGCCAACTTTCCCTTCTCCGACCTACCCGCCATCTTCTTCTTCTTTTTCCCACCCGCCAACTTCTCCTTCTCTGACCCACCCGTGAACTTCTCCTTCTCCGACCCACCCGCTGGGTTTTCCTTCTCCAACCCACCCGCTGGCTTTTCCTTCTCTAACCCACCCACCAACTTCTCCTTCTCTGACCCAATGGCTATTCCTTCTCTGACCAACCCGTCAACTTCTCTTTCTCCGACGCACCCACCAATTTCTCCTTTTCCGACCCACCCGCCAGCTTCTCCTTCTATGACCTGCCCGCCAACTTCTCTTTCTCCGACCCACCAAGCGGCTTTTCCTTCTCTGACCCAGCCGCCAACTTTCCCTTCTCCGACCTACCCGCCATCTTCTCCTTCTTTTACCCACCCGCCAACTTCTCCTTCTCTGACCCACCCGCTGGCGTCTCCTTCTCCGACCCACGCGCCAGCTTTTTCTTCTCTGACTCACCCCGCAACTTCTCCTTCTCTGACCTGCCCGCCAACTTCTCCTTTTCCGACCCCCATGCTGGGTTTTTCTTCTCTGACCCACCCGCCAGCTTCTCCTTCTCTGTCCCACCCACCAACTTCTCCCTCTCTGATCCACCCACTGGCTCTTCCTTCTCTGACCCACGCACCAACTTCTCATTCTCTACCTACCTATCAACTTCTCATTGTCTGACCCACCCCTCTACTTATCCTTCTCCGACACACCCGCTGGCTTTTCCCTCTCTAACCCACACGCTGGCTTCTCCTTCTCTAACCTACCCACCAACTTCTCCTTCTCCGCCCCACCCGCTGGCTTTACCTTCACTGACACACCCGCCAACTTCTCCTCCACTGACCCACCCGCCAACTTCTCCTTCTCTGACCCACCTGTCAACTTCTCCTTCTCCGACCCTCCCGCTGGGTTTTCCTTCTCCAACCCACCCGCTGGCTTATTCTTCTCTAGCCCACCCACCAAATTCTCCTTCTCCGCCCCACCCGCTGGCTTTACCTTCTCTGACACAGCCGCCAACTTCTCCTTCTCTGATCTGCCCGCCAACTTCTCCTTCTCTGACCCACCTGCCAACTTCTCCTTCTCTGACCCACCTGCCAACTTCTCCTTCTCTGACCCATCCGTCCACTTCTTCTTCTCCGACCCTCCCGCTGGGTTTTCCTTCTCCGACCCACCCGCTGGCTTTTCCTTCTCTAACCCACCCACCAACTTCTCCTTCTCTGACCTGCTGGCTATTCCTTCTCTGACCCACCCGTCAATTTCTCTTTCTCCGACGAACACACCATTTTCTCCTTTTCCGACCCACCCGCC
>NW_027276077.1:0-45158 GCF_030028105.1 Mobula birostris | reverse complement strand
GGGCACTAATCTCCTCTCCATCACGGGCACTAACACCAAACCCACATCCATCACGGAAACTAGTCCCCCTACATCACAGGTACTCGTCTCATCTCCATCACGGGCAGTAGTCCCCCTCCATCACGGGCACAAGTGCCACACCTCCATCACGGGCATTAACCTACCTCCATCACGGGCAATAGTGTCCCCCTCCATCACGGGTACAAGTCCTCGCTTCATCACGGGCACTCGTGCCCCCTCCATCATGGGCTCTAGTTCCCCTCCATCACGGCCACGAGTCCCCCCTCTATCACGGGCACGAGTTCCCCCCTCCATCACGAGGATTAGTCTCCCCTTCATCATGTGCACTAACACCCCTCCATCACGAGCACAGGCCCAACCCACTCCATCACGGGCACCAGTCCCCACCTCCATCACGGGTACTAACCCTCCTCCATCACGAGTAATCGTCCCCCCCTCCATCACGGGTAATAACGCCCCTCCATCTCGGGCACTAACACCACACTCCCATCCATCACGGGCACTAGTCCCCCTACATCGCAGCAATAGTCCCCCTCAATCACGGGCACTTGTCTCCCTCCATCACGGGCACAAACCTCTCCTCCATCAGGGGCACTTGTCTCCCTCCATCATGGGAACCAGTACCCCTCCATCACGTGCACTAGTGTTACACCTCCATCACGGGCAATAGTCTCCCCTCCATCACGGGCACTAGTCTCCCCTCCATCACGGGCACCTCCCTTCATTACGGGCACTCGTCCCCCTTCCATCATGGGCACTAGTTCCCCTCTATCACGGCCACGAGTCCCCCCTCCAGGCACTAGTTCCCCCTCTATCACGGGCACTAGTCTCCCCTCCATCACGGGTACACGGGCAATAGACTCTCCTGCATCACGGGCACTAACACCTCCCCCCCCCCGCATCCATCAAGGGCATTAGTCCCCCTACATCACTGGCACTAGTGTTACACCTCCTTCACGGGCATTAACCCACCTCCATCACGGGCAATAGTCTCCCCTCCATCACGGGCACTAGTCTCCCCTCCATCACGGACACTAGTCTTCCCTCCGTCACGTTCAGTAGTCCCTCCTCCATCACGGGCACTAGTCCCCACTCCTTCACGGGCACTAGTCCGCCCCTACAACACGGCAATTGTCCCTCTCCGTCATGGGCATCAGTAACCCTCCATCACGGGCACTAGTCCCCACTCCATCACGGGCATTAACCGACCTCCGTCACGGGTAATAGTCTCCCATCCATCACGGACACCAGTCTCCCCTGCTTCATGGACACTAGTTCCCCCTCCATCACGGGCACTAGTGTCCCTCAATCACGGGCTCTAGTATCCCTCAATCACGGGCTCTAGTCTCCCTCAATCACGGGCTCTAGTATCCCTCAATCACGGGCTCTGGTCTCCCTTCCATCATGGGCACAAGTCTCCCCTCCATCACAGCACTAGTCCCCCCCGATCATGGGCACCAGTACCCTTCCATCACTGGCACTAGTGTCCCCTGAATCACGGGCACTAGTTCCCGCCCCCCCCATCACGGGCATCAGTCTCCCCTCCATCAGGGAACGAGTCTCCCTCCATCACGGGCACTAGTCTCCCCTCCATCACGGGCAGAAGTCACCCTCCATCACAGGCAATAACCCCCTGCAAAACAGGCAAGAGTCTCACCCCCCATCACGGGCACTAGTCCCCACCTCCATCACAGGGATTAGTCCCCCCCCTCCATCATGGCTACCTGCCCCCACCATCTTGGGCACATGTCTTCCTCCATCACGGGCACTAGTCTCCCCTCCATCAGGGCACTAGACACCACCCCTCCATCACGGGCACTTGTCTGCCCCTCCAAAACTGGTACTAGTCCCACTCCATCACGGACACAAGTCTCCCCTCCATCATGGGCACTCGTCCCCTCTCCATCACGGGCACTAACCCTCCTCCATCACGGGTACTTGTCCCCCCTCCATCACGGGAATAACGCCCCTCCACGTCGGGCATTAGTCGCCCTCCATCACGGGCACTAGATCCCACTCCATCACGGGCACTAGTACCCCGTCCATCACGGGCACTAATCTCCCTTCCATCACGGGAACTAGTCTCCCATCCATCACGGGCACTAGTCTCACCTTCATCACGGGCACGAGTTCCCCCCATCCATCACAGGCACTCGTCCCCCCCATTCATCACTGGCACTAGTCCCCCCCTCTATCAGGGGCACTACTCCTCCTCCATCACGGGCACTAGTCCGCCCCTGCATTACGGGCACTAGTCCCCCTCCATCATGGGCAGTAGTCTTCGCTCCATCACGGACACGAGTCTCCCATCCGTCACGGGCACTAGACCCCATCCATCACGGACACTAGTTCCCCCTCCATAACGGGCACTCGTCCTCCTCCATCACGGGCACTAAATCTCCTCTCCATCACGGGCACTAACACCACCCCCCTCCCCCCATCCATCACGGACAGTAGTCCCCTTACATCACAGGCACTCGTCTCCTCTCCATCATGGGCAGTAGTCCCCCACCTCAATCACGGGCACTAACCCTACTCCATCACGGGTACACGTCCCCCCTCCATCACGGGCAATAATGCCCCTCCATCTCGGGCATTAGTCCCCCTCCATCAGAGGCAGTAGTCCCCCCCCTCCATCACGGGCACTAGTCCTCCTCCATCACGGGCACTAATCTCCTCTCCATCACGGGCACTAGTCTCACCTCCATCACAGGCACTAACACCACCCCCCCATCCATCACGGGCAGTAGTTCCCCACCTCCATCACGGGCAGTAGTCCCCCTCCATCACGGGCACTAGTCCGCCCCTCCATCACAGCAATAGTCCACCTCAATCAAGGGCACTTGTCTCCCTCCATCACGGGCACAAATCTCTCCGCCATCAGGGGCACTTGTCTCTCTCCATCATGGGAACCAGTACCCCTCCATCACGGGCACTAGTGTTACACCTCCATCACGGGCACTAGTCTCCCCTCCATCACGGGCACAAGTCCCCTCTTCATCCCGGACACTCGTCCCCCCTCCATTATGGGCACTACTTCCTTTCCATCACGGCCACGAGTCCCCCCTCCATCACGGGCACTGGTTCCCCCTCCATCACGGGGACTAGTCTCCCCTGCATCACGCATACTACTCTCCCTCCATCACGGGCAGTAGTCCTCCCCCTCCATCACGGGCACTAGTCCGCCCCTCCATCACAGCAATAGTCCCCCTCAATATCGGGCACTTTTCTCCCTCCATCACGAGCACAAATCTCTCCTCCATCAGGGGCACTTGTCTCCCTCCATCATGGGAACCAGTACCCCTCCAACACGGGCACAAGTGTTACACCTCCATCACGGGCATTAACCCCCTTCCATCACGGGCACTAACACCACCCCACCCCCCATCCATCACGGGCAGTAGTCCCCCTACATCACAGACACTCGTCTCCCCTCCATCACGGGCACTAACCCTCCTCCATCACGGGTACTCGTCCCCCCTCCATCACAGGTAATAACGCCTCTCCACCTCGGGCATTAGTCCCCCTCCGTCACGGGCAGTAGTCCCCCCCTCCATCACGGGCACTAGTCCTCCTCCATCACGGGCACTGATCTCCTCTTCATCACGGGCACTAGTCTCACCTCCATCACAGGCACTAATCACCCCACCATCACGGACACTAGACTCCCCTTCATCACGGGCACTAGTTCCCCCTCCATAACAGTCACTAATCCTCCTCATCACGGACACTAGTCCCCCTCCATCACGGGCACTAGTCCGCCCCTCCATCACAGCAATAGTCCCACTCAATCAAAGGCACTTGTCTCCCTCCATCACGGGCACCTCCCTTCATTACGGGTACTCGTTCACCCTCCATCATGGGCAATAGACTCCCCTGCATCACGGGCACTAACACCCCCCCCCCCCCCCCGCATCCATCACGGGCATTAGTCCCCCTACATCACAGGCACTAGTGTTACACCTCCATCACGGGCATTAACCAACCTCCATCACGGGCAATAGTCTCCCCTCCATCACGGGCACTAGTCTCCCCTCCATCACGGGCACAAGTCCTCCCTCCATCACGGGCAGTAGTCCCCCCCCCCTGCATCACTGGCACCAGTCCAACTGCATCACGGGCACTAGTCCGCCCCTTCATCACAGCAATACTCCCCCTCCATCATGGGCACTAGTTCCCCTCCATCACGGGCACAAGTCTCCGATCCATCACGGGCACTAGTCTCCCCTCTATAACGGGTACTAGTCTCCCCTCCCTCACGGGCACTATTCTTCCTCCATCACGGGCACTAAACGCTCCAAAACGGGCACTAGTCCCCCCCTCCTCCATCACGGGCACTAGTCTCCCCTCCATCACGAGCACTAGTGCCCCCTCCATCACGGACATTAACCCACCTTCATCACGCGCAATAGTCTCCCCTCCATCACGGGCTCTAGTCTCCCCTCCATCACGGGCACAAGTCCCCCCTTCATCACGGGCACTCGTCCCCCCTCCATCATGGGCACTACTTCCCTTCCATCACGGCCACGAGTCCCCCCTCCATCACGGGCACTAGTTCCCCCTCCATCACGGGTACTACTCTCCCTCCATCACGGGCAGCAGTCCCCCACCTCCATCACGGGCAGTAGTCCCTCTTCATCACGGGCACTAGTCCGCCCCTCCATCACAGCAATAGTCCCCCTCAATATCGGGCACTTGTCTCCCTCCATCACGGGCACATATCTCTCCTCCATCAGCGGCACTTGTCTCCCTCCATCATGGGAACCAGTACCCCTCCATCACGGGCACGTGTTACACCTCAATCACGGGCATTAACCCCCCCTCCATCACGGGCACTAGTCTCACCTCCATCACGGGCACTAACACCGCCCCCCCATCCATCACGGGCAGTAGTCCCCCTACATCACAGGCACTCGTCTCCCCTCCATCACGAGCAGTAGTCCCCCAACTCCATCACAGGCACTAACCCTCCTCCGTCACGGGTACTCGTGCCCCTCCATCACAGGTAATAACGCCCCTCCACCTCGGGCATTAGTCCCTCTCCATCACGGGCAGTAGCCCCCTTCTCCATCACGGGCACTAGTCTCACCTCCATCACGGGCACTAACACCACCCCCCCCCATCCATCACGGGCACTAGTCCCCCTACATCACAGGCACTCGTCTCCCCTCCATCACGGGCAGTAGTTCCCCACCTCCATCACGCGCAGTACTCCCCCTCCATCACGGGCACTAGTCCGCCCCTTCATCACAGCAATAGTCCCCCGCAATCACGGGCACTTGCCTCCCTCCATCACGGGCACAAATCTCTCCTCCATCAGGGGCACTTGTCTCCCTCCATCATGGGAACCAGTACCCCCCAATCACGGGCACTAGTGTTACACCTCCATCACGGACAATAGTCCCCCCTCCATCATGGGCACTAGTTCCCCTCCATCACGGCCACGAGTCCGCCCTCCATCACGGGCACTGGTTCCCCCTCTATCACGGGCACTAGTCTCCCCTCCATCATGGGTACTAATCTCCTCTCCATCACGGGCAATAGACTCTCCTGCATCACGGGCACTAACACCCCCCCCGCATCCATCACGGGCATTAGCCCCCCTACATCACAGGCACTAGTGTTACACCTCCTTCACGGGCATTAACCCACCTCCATCATGGGCAATAGTCTCCCCTCCATCACGGACACTAGTCTTCCCTCCGTCACGTTCAGTAGTCCCCTCTCAATCACGGGCACTAGTCCCACTCCTTCACGGGCACTAGTCCGCCCCTACAACACGGCAATTGTCCCCCTCAATCATGGGCATCAGTAACCCTTCATCACGGGCACTAGTCCCCACTCCATCACGGGCATTAACCAACCTCCGTCACGGGCAGTAGTCTCCCATCCATCACGGACACCAGTCTCCCCAGCTTCATGGACACTAGTTCCCCCTCTATCACGGGCACTAGTCTCCCTCAATCACGGGCTCTAGTATCCCTCAATCACGGGCACTAGTCCCCCTCTATCACGGGCACTAGTCTCCCTCAATCACGGGCTCTAGTCTCCCTTCCATCATGGGCACAAGTCTCCCCTCCATCACAGCACTAGTCTCCCCCGATCATGGGCACCAGTAACCTTCCATCACTGGCACTAGTCTCCCCTGAATCACGGGCATTAGTTCCCCCCCCCCCATCACGGGCATTAGTCTCCCCTCCATCAGGGGTACTAGTCTCCCTCCATCACGGGCACTAGTCTCCCCTCCATCACGGGCAGAAGTCACCCTCCATCACAGGCAATAACCCCCTGCAAAACAGGCAAGAGTCTCACCCTCCATCAAGGGCACTAGTCCCCACCTCCATCACAGGGATTAGTCCCCCCCTCCATCATGGCTACCTGCCCCCCACCATCATGGGCACATGTCTTCCTCCATCACGGGCACTAGTCTCCCCTCCATCAGGGCACTAGACACCACCCCTCCATCACGGGCACTTGTCTGCCCCTCCAAAACTGGTACTCGTCCCATTCCATCACGGACACAAGTCTCCCCTCCATCATGGGCACTAGTCCCCTCTCCATCACGGGCACTAACCCTCCTCCATCACGGGTACTTGTCCGCCCTCCATCACGGGAATAACGCCCCTCCATGTCGGGCATTAGTCGCCCTCCATCACGGGCACTAGATCCCACTCCATCACGGGCACTAGTACCCCCTCCATCACGGGCACTAATCTCCCTTCCATCACGGGAACTAGTCTCCCATCCATCACGGGCACTAGTCTCCCCTCCATCACGGGCACTAGTCTGCCTTCCATCACGGGCACTAGTCTCACCTTCATCACGGGCACGAGTCCCCCCCATCCATCACAGGCACTCGTCCCCCCATTCATCACTGGCACTAGTCCCCACCTCTATCAGGGGCACTACTCTTCCTCCATCACGGGCACTAGTCCGCCCCTGCATTACGGGCACTAGTCCTCCTCCATCATTGGCAGTAGTCTTCGCTCCATCACGGGCACTAGTCTCCCGTCCGTCACGGGCACTAGACCGCATCCATCACGGACACTAGTTCCCCCTCCATAACGGGTACTAGTCCTCCTCCATCACGGGCACTAACACCACCACCCCCATCCATCACGGGCAGTAGCCCCCCTACATCACAGGCACTCGTCTCCTCTCCATCACGGGCAGTAGTCCCCCACCTCAATCACGGACACTAACCCTACTCCATCAAGGGTACTCGTCCCCCCTCCATCACGGGCAATAACGCCCCTCCATCTCGGGCATTAGTCCCCCTCCATCACGGGCAGTAGTTCCCCACCTCCATCACGGGCAGTAGTCCCCCTCCATCACGGGCACTAGTCCGCCCCTCCATCACAGCAATAGTCCCACTCAATCAAAGGCACTTGTCTCCCTCCATCACGGGCACAAATCTCTCCTCCATCAGGGGCACTTGTCTCCCTTCATCATGGGAAACAGTACCCCTCCATCACGGGCACTAGTGTTACACCTCCATCACGGGCAATAGTCTCCCCTCCATCACGGGCACTAGTCTCCAATCCATCATGGGCACCTCCCTTCATTACGGGTACTCGTTCACCCTCCATCATGGGCAATAGACTCTCCTGCATCACGGGCACTAACACCCCCCCGCATCCATCACGGGTATTAGTCCCCCTACATCACAGGCACTAGTGTTACACCTCCATCACGGGCATTAACCAACCTCCATCACGGGCAATAGTCTCCCCTCCATCACGGGCACTAGTCTCCCCTCCATCACGGGCACAAGTCCTCCCTCCATCACGGGCACTAGTCCGCCCCTTCATCACGGCAATACTCCCCCTCCATCATGGGCACTAGTTCCCCTCCATCACGGGCACAAGTCTCCGATCCATCATGGGCACTAGTCTCCCCTCCATCACGGGCACTATTCTCCCTCCATCACGGGCACCAACCGCTCCAAAACGGGCACTAGTCCCCCCCTCACTTCCATCACGGGCACTAGTCCCCACCTCCATCACAGGGATTAGTCCCCCCTCCATCACGGGCACTAGTCTCCCCTCCATCACGGGCACTAGTCTCCCCTCCATCAAGGGCACAACTCCCCCCTTCATCCCGGGCACTCGTCCCCCCTCCATTATGGGCACTACTTCCCTTCCATCACGGCCACGAGTCCCTCCTCCATCACAGGCACTGGTTCCACCTCCATCACGGGCAGTAGTCCTCCCCCTTCATCACGGGCACTAGTCCGCCCCTCCATCACAGCAATAGTCCCCCTCAATATCGGGCACTTGTCTCCCTCCATCACAAGCACAAATCTCTCCTCCATCAGGGGCACTTGTCTCCCTCCATCATGGGAACCAGTACCCCTCCATCACGGGCACAAGTGTTACACCTCCATCACGGGCATTAACCCCCCTACAACACAGGCACTCGTCTCCCCTCCATCAAGGGCAGTAGTACCCCACCTCCATCACGGGCACTAACCCTCCTCCATCACGGGTACTTGTCCCCCCTCCATCACAGGTAATAACGCCCCTCCACCTCGGGCATTAGACTCCCTCCACCACGGGCAGTAGTCCCCCCCCTCCTCACGGGCACTAGTCCTCCTCCATCACGGGCACTAATCTCCACTCCATCACGGGCACTAGTCTCACCTCCATCACGGGCACTAACACCACCACTCCCCCATCCTTCACGGGCACTAGTCCCCCTACATCACAGGCACTCGTCTCCCCTCCATCACGGGCAGTAGTTCCCCACCTCCATCACGGGCAGTAGTCCCCCTCCATCACAGCAATAGTCCCCCTCAATCAAGGGCATTTGTCTCCCTCCATCACGGGCACAAATCTCTCCTCCATCAGGGGCACTTGTCTCCCTCCATCATGGGAACCAGTACCCCTCCATCACGGGCACTAACCCACCTCCATCATGGGCACTAACCCTCCTCTGTCACTGCACTAGTCTCCCCTCCATCACGGGCACTAACCTCTTTATCATGGGCACTAGTTCCCCTCCATCACGGGCTCTAGGCTCTCTCAATCACCGGAACTAGTCCCCCTTCCATCACGAGCACAAGTCTCCCCTCCATCACGGGCACTAGCCTCCCTCAATCACGGGCACTAGTCTCCCCTCCATCACGGGCAGCAGTCACCCTACAGGACAGGCAGTAACCCGCTGCAAAACAGGCAATAGTCCCCCCCTCCCCATCACGGGCACTAGTCTCCCCTCCATCAGGGCACTAGACACCACCCCTCCATCACGGGCACTTGTCTGCCCCTCCAAAGCTGGTACTAGTCCCACTCCATCACGGACACAAGTCTCCCCTCCATCATGGGCACTAGTCCCCCCTCCATCACGGGCACTAGTCTCCCCTCCATCACGGGCACTAGTCTCCCCTCCATCAAGGGCACAACTCCCCCCTTCATCCCGGGCACTCGTCCCCCCTCCATTATGGGCACTACTTCCCTTCCATCACGGCCACGAGTCCCTCCTCCATCACAGGCACTGGTTCCACCTCCATCACGGGCAGTAGTCCTCCCCCTTCATCACGGGCACTAGTCCGCCCCTCCATCACAGCAATAGTCCCCCTCAATATCGGGCACTTGTCTCCCTCCATCACAAGCACAAATCTCTCCTCCATCAGGGGCACTTGTCTCCCTCCATCATGGGAACCAGTACCCCTCCATCACGGGCACAAGTGTTACACCTCCATCACGGGCATTAACCCCCCTACAACACAGGCACTCGTCTCCCCTCCATCAAGGGCAGTAGTACCCCACCTCCATCACGGGCACTAACCCTCCTCCATCACGGGTACTTGTCCCCCCTCCATCACAGGTAATAACGCCCCTCCACCTCGGGCATTAGACCCCCTCCATCACGGGCAGTAGTCCCCCCCCTCCTCACGGGCACTAGTCCTCCTCCATCACGGGCACTAATCTCCACTCCATCACGGGCACTAGTCTCACCTCCATCACGGGCACTAACACCACCACTCCCCCATCCTTCACGGGCACTAGTCCCCCTACATCACAGGCACTCGTCTCCCCTCCATCACGGGCAGTAGTTCCCCACCTCCATCACGGGCAGTAGTCCCCCTCCATCACAGCAATAGTCCCCCTCAATCAAGGGCACTTGTCTCCCTCCATCACGGGCACAAATCTCTCCTCCATCAGGGGCACTTGTCTCCCTCCATCATGGGAACCAGTACCCCTCCATCACGGGCACTAACCCACCTCCATCATGGGCACTAACCCTCCTCTGTCACTGCACTAGTCTCCCCTCCATCACGGGCACTAACCTCTTTATCATGGGCACTAGTTCCCCTCCATCACGGGCTCTAGGCACTCTCAATCACCGGAACTGGTCCCCCTTCCATCACGAGCACAAGTCTCCCCTCCATCACGGGCACTAGCCTCCCTCAATCACGGGCACTAGTCTCCCCTCCATCACGGGCAGCAGTCACCCTACAGGACAGGCAGTAACCCGCTGCAAAACAGGCAATAGTCCCCCCCTCCCCATCACGGGCACTAGACCCCACCTCCATCACAGGCATTAGTCCCCCCTCCATCATGGGCACTAGTTCCCCACAATCATTGGCACATGTCTCCCTCCATCACGGGCATTAGTCTCCCCTCCATCTCGTGCACTAGTCTACTCTCCATCACTGGCACTAATCCCCCTCCATCACGGGCACCAGTCCCACTCCATCACGGGCACTAGTTCCCTGTACATCACGGGCACTATTTCCCCCTCTATCACGGGCACTACTTCCCCCTCCCCTCCATAACAGTCACTAATCCTCCTCCATCACGGGCACTAATCTCTCCTCCATCACGGGCACTAGTCTCCCCTCCATCACGGGCACGAGTCTTCCCTCCATCACGGGCACTAGACACCACCCCTCCATCACGGGCACTTGTCTGCCCCTCCAAAACTGGTACTCGTCCCACTCCATCACGGACACAAGTCTCCCCTCCATCATGGGCACTAGTCCCCTCTCCATCACGGGCACTAACCCTCCTCCATCACGGGTACTTGTCCGCCCTCCATCACGGGAATAACGCCCCTCCATGTCGAGCATTAGTCGCCCTCCATCACGGGCACTAGATCCCACTCCATCACGGGCACTAGTACCCCCTCCATCACGGGCACTAATCTCCCTTCCATCACGGGAACTAGTCTCCCATCCATCACGGGCACTAGTCTCCCCTCCATCACGGGCACTAGTCTGCCTTCCATCACGGGCACTAGTCTACTCTCCATCACTGGCACTAATCCCCCTCCATCACGGGCACTAGTCCCCCTCCATCACGGGCACTAGTTCCCTGTACATCACAGGCACTATTTTCCCGCTCTATCACGGGCACTACTTCCCCCTCCCCTCCATAACAGTCACTAATCCTCCTCCATCACGGGCACTAGTCTCCCCTCCATCACGGGCACGAGTCTTCCTCCATCACGGGCACTAGTCTCCCCTCCATCACGGGCACTAACACCACCCCCCGCCATCCATCACGGACACTAGTCCCTCTACATCACAGGCATTCGTCCCCTCTCCCTCACGGGCAGTAGTCCGCCCTCCAACACGGGAACGAGTCCCCCTCCTTCACGGGCACTAGTTCGCCCCTCCATCACCGCAATTGTCCCCCTCCATCATGGGCACTAGTTCCCCTCCATCACGGTCACTAGTCCCCACTCCATCACGGGCATTAACCGACCTCCGTCACGGGCAATAGTCTCCCATCCATCACGGACACCAGTCTCCCCTGCTTAATGGACACTCGTTCCCCCTCTATCACGGGCACTAGTCTCCCTCAATCACGGGCTCTAGTATCCCTCAATCACGGGCACTAGTCTCCCTTCCATCAAGGGCACAAATCTCCCCTCCATCACAGCACTAGTCTCCCCCGATCATGGGCACCAGTAACCTTCCATCACTGGCACTAGTCTCCCCTGAATCACGGGCATTAGTTCCCCCCCCCATCACGGGCATTAGTCTCCCCTCCATCAGGGGTACTAGTCTCCCTCCATCACGGGCACTAGTCTCCCCTCCATCACGGGCAGAAGTCACCCTCCATCACAGGCAATAACCCCCTGCAAAACAGGCAAGAGTCTCACCCTCCATCAAGGGCACTAGTCCCCACCTCCATCACAGGTATTAGTCCCCCCCTCCATCATGGCTACCTGCCCCCCACCATCATGGGCACATGTCTTCCTCCATCACGGGCACTAGTCTCCCCTCCATCAGGGCACTAGACACCACCCCTCCATCACGGGCACTTGTCTGCCCCTCCAAAACTGGTACTAGTCCCATTCCATCACGGACACAAGTCTCCCCTCCATCACGGGTACTTGTCCGCCCTCCATCACGGGAATAACGCCCCTCCATGTCGGGCATTAGTCGCCCTCCATCACGGGCACGAGATCCCACTCCATCACGGGCACTAGTACCCCCTCCATCACGGGCACTAATCTCCCTTCCATCACGGGAACTAGTCTCCCATCCATCACGGGCACTAGTCTCCCCTCCATCACGGGCATTAGTCTGCCTTCCATCACGGGCACTAGTCTGCCCTCCATCACGGGCACTAGTCTCACCTTCATCACGGGCACGAGGCCCCCCCATCCATCACAGGCACTCGTCCCCCCAGTCATCACTGGCACTAGTCCCCACCTCTATCAGGGGCACTACTCTTCCTCCATCACGGGCAGTAGTCCGCCCCTGCATTACGGGCACTAGTCCTAATCCATCATTGGCAGTAGTCTTCGCTCCATCACGGGCACTAGTCTCCCGTCCGTCACGGGCACTAGACCGCATCCATCACGGACACTAGTTCCCCCTCCATAACGGGCACAAGTCCTCCTCCATCACGGGCACTAACACCACCACCCCCATCCATCACGGGCAGTAGCCCCCCTACATCACAGGCACTCGTCTCCTCTCCATCACGGGCAGTAGTCCCCCACCTCAATCACGGACACTAACCCTACTCCATCACGGGTACTCGTCCCCCCTCCATCACGGGCAATAACGCCCCTCCATCTCGGGCATTAGTCCCCCTCCATCGCAGGAAGTAGTCCCCCCATCCATCACGGGCACTAGTCCTCCTCCATCACGGGCACTAATCTCCACTCCATCACGGGCACTAGTCTCACCTCCATCACAGGCACTAACACCACCCCCCATCCATCACGGGCAGTAGTTCCCCACCTCCATCACGGGCAGTAGTCCCCCTCCATCACGGGCACTAGTTCGCCCCTCCAGCACAGCAATAGTCCCACTCAATCAAAGGCACTTGTCTCCCTCCATCACGGGCACAAATCTCTCCTCCATCAGGGGCACTTGTCTCCCTCCATCATAGGAAACAGTACCCCTCCATCACGGGCTCTAGTCTTACACCTCCATCACGGGCAATAGTCTCCCCTCCATCACGGGCACTAGTCTCCCCTCCATCACGGGCACCCTCCCTTCATTACGGGTACTCGTTCACCCTCCATCATGGGCAATAGACTCTCCTGCATCACGGGCACTAACACCCCCCCGCATCCATCACGGGCATTAGTCCCCCTACATCACAGGCACAAGTGTTACACCTCCATCACGGGCATTAACCAACCTCCATCACGGGCAATAGTCTCCCCTCCATCACGGGCACTAGTCTCCCCTCCATCACGGGCACAAGTCCTCCCTCCATCACGGGCAGTAGCCCCCCCCCCTCCATCACTGGCACCAGTCCAACTGCATCACGGGCACTAGTCCGCCCCTTCATCACGGCAATACTCCCCCTCCATCATGGGCACTAGTTCCCCTCCATCACGGGCACAAGTCTCCGATCCATCATGGGCACTAGTCTCCCCTCCATCACGGGCACTATTCTCCCTCCATCACGGGCACCAACCGCTCCAAAACGGGCACTAGTCCCCCCCCCTTCCAACACGGGCACTAGTCCCCACCTCCATCACAGGGATTAGTCCCCCCTCCATCACGGGCACTAGTCTCCCCTCCATCACGGGCACTCGTCTCCCCTCCATCAAGGGCACAACTCCCCCCTTCATCCCGGGCACTCGTCCCCCCTCCATTATGGGCACTACTTCCCTTCCATCACGGCCACGAGTCCCTCCTCCATCACGGGCACTGGTTCCACCTCCATCACGGGCAGTAGTCCTCCCCCTTCATCACGGGCACTAGTCCGCCCCTCCATCACAGCAATAGTCCCCCTCAATATCGGGCACTTGTCTCCCTCCATCACGAGCACAAATCTCTCCTCCAACAGGGGCACTTGTCTCCCTCCATCATGGGAACCAGTACCCCTCCATCACGGGCACAAGTGTTACACCTCCATCACGGGCATTAACCCCCCTACATCACAGACACTCGTCTCCCCTCCATAACGGGCAGTAGTACCCCACCTCCATCACGGGCACTAACCCTCCTCCATCACGGGTACTCGTCCCCCCTCCATCACAGGTAATAACGCCCCTCCACCTCGGGCATTAGACCCCCTCCATCACGGGCAGTAGTCCCCCCCTCCGTCACAGGCACTAGTCCTCCATCACGGGCACTAATCTCCTCTCCATCACGGGCACTAGTCTCACCTCCATCACGGGCACTAACACCACCACCCCCCCATCCTTCACGGGCACTAGTCCCCCCCCCACCCCTTCCAACACGGGCTCTGGTCTCCCTCAATCACGGGCTCTAGTCTCCCTTCCATCACGGGCACAAGTCTCCCCTCCATCACGGACACAAGTCTCCCCTCCATCATGGGCACGAGTACTCCCTCCGTCACGTGTACTAGTCTCCCCTCTATAGCGGGAACTAGTCCCGCTCCATCACGGGCACGAGTCTCCGCTCCATCACGGGCACTAGTTCCCCCTACATAACAGTCACCAATCCTCCTCCATCACGGGCACTAGTCTCCCCTCCATCACGGGCACTAGTCCCCCCATCCATCATGGGCACTAACCCACTTCCATCACGGGCACTAGTCTCCCGACAATCACGGCACTAGTCCCCCCTCTATCACGGGCACTAGGCCACCTCCATCAAGGGCACTAGTCTCCCGACTATCACGGGCACTAGTCCCCCCTCTATCACGGGCACTAGTTCCCTCTCCATCACGGGCACTAGTTCCACCTCCATCACGTGCAGTAGTCCCCCCTCCATCACGAGCATTAGTTCCCCTCCTTCACGGGCACTAGTTCGCCCCTCCATCACCGCAGATTGTCGCCCTCCATCATGAGCACTAGATTCCCTCCATCACGGGCACTAGTCTCCTTCAATCACGGGCAAGAGTCTCACTTCCATCACGGGCACTAGTTCCCTCTCCATCACGGGCACTAGTTCCACTTCCATCACGGGCACTAGTTCCACCTCCATCACAGGCACTAGTCTCCCCTGAATCACGGGCAATAGTCCCTCCTCCATCACGGGCATTAACCCACCTCCATCTCGGGCAATAGTCTCCCCTCTATCACGGGCACTAGTCCCCCCTCCATCACGGGCATTAACCGACTTCCGTCACGGACAATAGTCTCCCATCCATCACGGACACAAGTCTCCCCTGCTACATGGATACTAGTTCCCCCTCCATCACGGGCGCTAGTCTCCCTCAATCACGGGCTCTAGTATCCCTCAATCACGGGCTCTAGTCTCCCTTCCATCATGGGCACAAATCTCCCCTCCATCACAGCACTAGTCTCCCCCGATCATGGGCACCAGTATCCTTCCATCACTGGCACTAGTCTCCCCTGAATCACGGGCACTAGTTCCACCCCCCCCCCATCACGGGCATTAGTCTCCCCTCCATCAGGGATACCAGTCTCCCCTCCATCACGGGCAGAAGTCACCCTCCATCACAGGCAATAACACCCTGCAAAACAGGCAGGAGTCCCACCCTCCATCACGGGCACATGTCCCCACCTCCATCACAGGGATTAGTCCCCCCTCCATCATGGCTACTAGTCCCCCCACCATCATGGGCACATGTCTCCCTCCATCACGCGCACTAGTCTCCCCTCCATCAGGGCACTAGAGACCACCCCTCCATCACAGGCACTTGTCCGCCCCTCCAAAACTGGTACTAGTCCCCCTCCATCACGGACACTAGTTCCCCCTCCATCACGGGCACTAGTCCGCCCCTGCATTACGGGCACTAGTCCCCATCCATCATGGGCAGTAGTCTTCGCTCCATCACGGACACTAGTCTCCCATCCGTCACGGGCACTAGACCCCATCCATCACGGACACTAGTTCCCACTCCATAACGGGCACTCGTCCTCCTCCATCACGGGCACTAAATCTCCTCTCCATCACGGGCACTAGTCTCATCTCCATCACGGGCACTAACACCACCCACCCCCCATCCATCACGGGCAGTAGTCCCCTTACATCACAGGCACTCGTCTCCGCTCCATCATGGGCAGTAGTCCCCCACCTCAATCACGGGCACTAAACCTACTCCATCACGGGTACTCGTCCCCCCTCCATCACGGGCAATAACGCCCCTCCATCTCGGGCATTAGTCCCCCTCCATCAGAGGCAGTAGTCCCCCCCTCCATCACGGGCACAAGTGCCACACCTCCATCACGGGCATTAACCTACCTCCATCACGGGCAATAGTGTCCCCTCCATCACGGGTACAAGTCCTCGCTTCATCACGGGCACTCGTACCCCCTCCATCATGGGCACTAGTTCCCCTCCATCACGGCCACGAGTCCCCCCTCTATCACGGGCACTAGTTCTCCCTCCATCACGAGGATTAGTCTCCCCTTCATCATGTGCACTAACACCCCTCCATCACGAGCACAGGCCCAACCCACTCCATCACGGGCACCAGTCCCCACCTCCATCACGGGTACTAACCCTCCTCCATCACGAGTACTCGTCCCCCCTCCATCACGGGTAATAACGCCCCTCCATCTCGGGCATTTGTCGCCCTCCATCACGGGCAGTAGTCCCCCCCTCCATCACGTGCACTAGTCTCACCTCCATCACGGGCACTAACACCACACTCCCATCCATCACGGGCACTAGTCCCCCTACATCGCAGCAATAGTCCCCCTCAATCACGGGCACTTGTCTCCCTCCATCATGGGCACAAATCTCTCCTCCATCAGGGGCACTTGTCTCCCTCCATCATGGGAACCAGTACCCCTCCATCACGTGCACTAGTGTTACACCTCCATCACGGGCAATAGTCTCCCCTCCATCACGGGCACTAGTCTCCCCTCCATCACGGGCACCTCCCTTCATTACGGGCACTCGTCCCCCTTCCATCATGGGCACTAGTTCCCCTCTATCACGGCCACGAGTCCCCCCTCCAGGCACTAGTTCCCCCTCTATCACGGGCACTAGTCTCCCCTCCATCACGGGTACTCATCTCCTCTCCATCACGGGCAATAGACTCTCCTGCATCACGGGCACTAACACCTCCCCCCCCTCGCATCCATCAAGGGCATTAGTCCCCCTACATCACTGGCACTAGTGTTACACCTCCTTCACGGGCATTAACCCACCTCCATCACGGGCAATAGTCTCCCCTCCATCACGGGCACTAGTCTCCCCTCCATCACGGACACTAGTCTTCCCTCCGTCACGTTCAGTAGTCCCTCCTCCATCACGGGCACTAGTCCCACTCCTTCACGGGCACTAGTCCGCCCCTACAACACGGCAATTGTCCCTCTCCGTCATGGGCATCAGTAACCCTCCATCACGGGCACTAGTCCCCACTCCATCACGGGCTCTAGTATCCCTCAATCACGGGCTCTAGTATCCCTCAATCACGGGCTCTAGTATCCCTCAATCACGGGCAAGAGTCTCACTTCCATCACGGGCACTAGTTCCCTCTCCATCACGGGCACTAGTTCCACTTCCATCACGGGCACTAGTCTCCCCTCCATCACGGGCACTAGTTCCACCTCCATCACAGGCACTAGTCTCCCCTGAATCACGGGCAATAGTCCCTCCTCCATCACGGGCATTAACCCACCTCCATCTCGGGCAATAGTCTCCCCTCCATCACGGGCACTAGTCCCCCCTCCATCACGGGCATTAACCGACTTCCGTCACGGACAATAGTCTCCCATCCATCACGGACACAAGTCTCCCCTGCTACATGGATACTAGTTCCCCCTCCATCACGGGCGCTAGTCTCCCTCAATCACGGGCTCTAGTATCCCTCAATCACGGGCTCTAGTCTCCCTTCCATCATGGGCACAAATCTCCCCTCCATCACAGCACTAGTCTCCCCCGATCATGGGCACCAGTATCCTTCCATCACTGGCACTAGTCTCCCCTGAATCACGGGCACTAGTTCCACCCCCCCCCCCCCCCATCACGGGCATTAGTCTCCCCTCCATCAGGGATACCAGTCTCCCCTCCATCACGGGCAGAAGTCACCCTCCATCACAGGCAATAACACCCTGCAAAACAGGCAGGAGTCCCACCCTCCATCACGGGCACATGTCCCCACCTCCATCACAGGGATTAGTCCCCCCTCCATCATGGCTACTAGTCCCCCCACCATCATGGGCACATGTCTCCCTCCATCACGCGCACTAGTCTCCCCTCCATCAGGGCACTAGAGACCACCCCTCCATCACAGGCACTTGTCCGCCCCTCCAAAACTGGTACTAGTCCCCCTCCATCACGGACACTAGTTCCCCCTCCATCACGGGCACTAGTCCGCCCCTGCATTACGGGCACTAGTCCCCATCCATCATGGGCAGTAGTCTTCGCTCCATCACGGACACTAGTCTCCCATCCGTCACGGGCACTAGACCCCATCCATCACGGACACTAGTTCCCACTCCATAACGGGCACTCGTCCTCCTCCATCACGGGCACTAAATCTCCTCTCCATCACGGGCACTAGTCTCATCTCCATCACGGGCACTAACACCACCCACCCCCCATCCATCACGGGCAGTAGTCCCCTTACATAACAGGCACTCGTCTCCTCTCCATCATGGGCAGTAGTCCCCCACCTCAATCACGGGCACTAAACCTACTCCATCACGGGTACTCGTCCCCCCTCCATCACGGGCAATAACGCCCCTCCATCTCGGGCATTAGTCCCCCTCCATCAGAGGCAGTAGTCCCCCCCTCCATCACGGGCACAAGTGCCACACCTCCATCACGGGCATTAACCTACCTCCATCACGGGCAATAGTGTCCCCTCCATCACGGGTACAAGTCCTCGCTTCATCACGGGCACTCGTACCCCCTCCATCATGGGCACTAGTTCCCCTCCATCACGGCCACGAGTCCCCCCTCTATCACGGGCACTAGTTCTCCCTCCATCACGAGGATTAGTCTCCCCTTCATCATGTGCACTAACACCCCTCCATCACGAGCACAGGCCCAACCCACTCCATCACGGGCACCAGTCCCCACCTCCATCACGGGTACTAACCCTCCTCCATCACGAGTACTCGACCCCCCTCCATCACGGGTAATAACGCCCCTCCATCTCGGGCATTTGTCGCCCTCCATCGCGGGCAGTAGTCCCCCCCTCCATCACGTGCACTAGTCTCACCTCCATCACGGGCACTAACACCACACTCCCATCCATCACGGGCACTAGTCCCCCTACATCGCAGCAATAGTCCCCCTCAATCACGGGCACTTGTCTCCCTCCATCATGGGCACAAATCTCTCCTCCATCAGGGGCACTTGTCTCCCTCCATCATGGGAACCAGTACCCCTCCATCACGTGCACTAGTGTTACACCTCCATCACGGGCAATAGTCTCCCCTCCATCACGGGCACTAGTCTCCCCTCCATCACGGGCACCTCCCTTCATTACGGGCACTCGTCCCCCTTCCATCATGGGCACTAGTTCCCCTCTATCACGGCCACGAGTCCCCCCTCCAGGCACTAGTTCCCCCTCTATCACGGGCACTAGTCTCCCCTCCATCACGGGTACTCATCTCCTCTCCATCACGGGCAATAGACTCTCCTGCATCACGGGCACTAACACCTCCCCCCCCTCGCATCCATCAAGGGCATTAGTCCCCCTACATCACTGGCACTAGTGTTACACCTCCTTCACGGGCATTAACCCACCTCCATCACGGGCAATAGTCTCCCCTCCATCACGGGCACTAGTCTCCCCTCCATCACGGACACTAGTCTTCCCTCCGTCACGTTCAGTAGTCCCTCCTCCATCACGGGCACTAGTCCCACTCCTTCACGGGCACTAGTCCGCCCCTACAACACGGCAATTGTCCCTCTCCGTCATGGGCATCAGTAACCCTCCATCACGGGCACTAGTCCCCACTCCATCACGGGCTCTAGTATCCCTCAATCACGGGCTCTAGTATCCCTCAATCACGGGCTCTAGTATCCCTCAATCACGGGCAAGAGTCTCACTTCCATCACGGGCACTAGTTCCCTCTCCATCACGGGCACTAGTTCCACTTCCATCACGGGCACTAGTCTCCCCTCCATCACGGGCACTAGTTCCACCTCCATCACAGGCACTAGTCTCCCCTGAATCACGGGCAATAGTCCCTCCTCCATCACGGGCATTAACCCACCTCCATCTCGGGCAATAGTCTCCCCTCCATCACGGGCACTAGTCCCCCCTCCATCACGGGCATTAACCGACTTCCGTCACGGACAATAGTCTCCCATCCATCACGGACACAAGTCTCCCCTGCTACATGGATACTAGTTCCCCCTCCATCACGGGCGCTAGTCTCCCTCAATCACGGGCTCTAGTATCCCTCAATCACGGGCTCTAGTCTCCCTTCCATCATGGGCACAAATCTCCCCTCCATCACAGCACTAGTCTCCCCCGATCATGGGCACCAGTATCCTTCCATCACTGGCACTAGTCTCCCCTGAATCACGGGCACTAGTTCCACCCCCCCCCCATCACGGGCATTAGTCTCCCCTCCATCAGGGATACCAGTCTCCCCTCCATCACGGGCAGAAGTCACCCTCCATCACAGGCAATAACACCCTGCAAAACAGGCAGGAGTCCCACCCTCCATCACGGGCACATGTCCCCACCTCCATCACAGGGATTAGTCCCCCCTCCATCATGGCTACTAGTCCCCCCACCATCATGGGCACATGTCTCCCTCCATCACGCGCACTAGTCTCCCCTCCATCAGGGCACTAGAGACCACCCCTCCATCACAGGCACTTGTCCGCCCCTCCAAAACTGGTACTAGTCCCCCTCCATCACGGACACTAGTTCCCCCTCCATCACGGGCACTAGTCCGCCCCTGCATTACGGGCACTAGTCCCCATCCATCATGGGCAGTAGTCTTCGCTCCATCACGGACACTAGTCTCCCATCCGTCACGGGCACTAGACCCCATCCATCACGGACACTAGTTCCCACTCCATAACGGGCACTCGTCCTCCTCCATCACGGGCACTAAATCTCCTCTCCATCACGGGCACTAGTCTCATCTCCATCACGGGCACTAACACCACCCACCCCCCATCCATCACGGGCAGTAGTCCCCTTACATAACAGGCACTCGTCTCCTCTCCATCATGGGCAGTAGTCCCCCACCTCAATCACGGGCACTAAACCTACTCCATCACGGGTACTCGTCCCCCCTCCATCACGGGCAATAACGCCCCTCCATCTCGGGCATTAGTCCCCCCTCCATCAGAGGCAGTAGTCCCCCCCCTCCATCACGGGCACAAGTGCCACACCTCCATCACGGGCATTAACCTACCTCCATCACGGGCAATAGTGTCCCCTCCATCACGGGTACAAGTCCTCGCTTCATCACGGGCACTCGTACCCCCCTCCATCATGGGCACTAGTTCCCCTCCATCACGGCCACGAGTCCCCCCTCTATCACGGGCACTAGTTCTCCCTCCATCACGAGGATTAGTCTCCCCTTCATCATGTGCACTAACACCCCTCCATCACGAGCACAGGCCCAACCCACTCCATCACGGGCACCAGTCCCCACCTCCATCACGGGTACTAACCCTCCTCCATCACGAGTACTCGACCCCCCTCCATCACGGGTAATAACGCCCCTCCATCTCGGGCATTTGTCGCCCTCCATCGCGGGCAGTAGTCCCCCCCTCCATCACGTGCACTAGTCTCACCTCCATCACGGGCACTAACACCACACTCCCATCCATCACGGGCACTAGTCCCCCTACATCGCAGCAATAGTCCCCCCTCAATCACGGGCACTTGTCTCCCTCCATCATGGGCACAAATCTCTCCTCCATCAGGGGCACTTGTCTCCCTCCATCATGGGAACCAGTACCCCTCCATCACGTGCACTAGTGTTACACCTCCATCACGGGCAATAGTCTCCCCTCCATCACGGGCACTAGTCTCCCCTCCATCACGGGCACCTCCCTTCATTACGGGCACTCGTCCCCCTTCCATCATGGGCACTAGTTCCCCTCTATCACGGCCACGAGTCCCCCCTCCAGGCACTAGTTCCCCCTCTATCACGGGCACTAGTCTCCCCTCCATCACGGGTACTCATCTCCTCTCCATCACGGGCAATAGACTCTCCTGCATCACGGGCACTAACACCTCCCCCCCCCCGCATCCATCAAGGGCATTAGTCCCCCTACATCACTGGCACTAGTGTTACACCTCCTTCACGGGCATTAACCCACCTCCATCACGGGCAATAGTCTCCCCTCCATCACGGGCACTAGTCTCCCCTCCATCACGGACACTAGTCTTCCCTCCGTCACGTTCAGTAGTCCCTCCTCCATCACGGGCACTAGTCCCACTCCTTCACGGGCACTAGTCCGCCCCTACAACACGGCAATTGTCCCTCTCCGTCATGGGCATCAGTAACCCTCCATCACGGGCACTAGTCCCCCACTCCATCACGGGCATTAACCGACCTCCGTCACGGGTAATAGTCTCCCATCCATCACGGACACCAGTCTCCCCTGCTTCATGGACACTAGTTCCCCCTCCATCACGGGCACTAGTGTCCCTCAATCACGGGCACTACTCTCCCTTCCATCATGGGCACAAGTCTCCCCTCCATCACAGCACTAGTCCCCCCCGATCATGGGCACCAGTACCCTTCCATCACTGGCACTAGTGTCCCCTGAATCACGGGCACTAGTTCCCCCCCCCCCATCACGGGCATCAGTCTCCCCTCCATCAGGGGAACGAGTCTCCCTCCATCACGGGCACTAGTCTCCCCTCCATCACGGGCAGAAGTCACCCTCCATCACAGGCAATAACCCCCTGCAAAACAGGCAAGAGTCTCACCCCCCATCACGGGCACTAGTCCCCACCTCCATCACAGGGATTAGTCCCCCCCTCCATCATGGCTACCTGCCTCCCACCATCATGGGCACATGTCTTCCTCCATCACGGGCACTAGTCTCCCCTCCATCAGGGCACTAGACACCACCCCTCCATCACGGGCACTTGTCTGCCCCTCCAAAACTGGTACTAGTCCCACTCCATCACGGACACAAGTCTCCCCTCCATCATGGGCACTAGTCCTCTCTCCATCACGGGCACTAACCCTCCTCCATCACGGGTACTTGTCCCCCCTCCATCACGGGAATAACGCCCCTCCACGTCGGGCATTAGTCGCCCTCCATCACGGGCACTAGATCCCACTCCATCACGGGCACTAGTACCCCGTCCATCACGGGCACTAATCTCCCTTCCATCACGGGAACTAGTCTCCCATCCATCACGGGCACTAGTCTCACCTTCATCACGGGCACGAGTTCCCCCCATCCATCACAGGCACTCGTCCCCCCCATTCATCACTGGCACTAGTCCCCCCCTCTATCAGGGGCACTACTCGTCCTCCATCACGGGCACTAGTCCGCCCCTGCATTACGGGCACTAGTCCCCCTCCATCATGGGCAGTAGTCTTCGCTCCATCACGGACACTAGTCTCCCATCCGTCACGGGCACTAGACCCCATCCATCGCGGAGACTAGTTCCCCCTCCATAACGGGCACTAGTCCTCCTCCATCACGGGCACTAAATCTCCTATCCATCACGGGCACTAGTCTCATCTCCATCACGGGCACTAACACCACCCCCCCCCCATCCATCACGGGCAGTAGTCCCCTTACATCACAGGCACTCGTCTCCTCTCCATCATGGGCAGTAGTCCCCCACCTCAATCACGGGCACTAAAACCTACTCCATCACGGGTACTCGTCCCCCCTCCATCACGGGCAATAACGCCCCTCCATCTCGGGCATTAGTCCCCCTCCATCAGAGGCAGTAGTCCCCCCCTCCATCACGGGCACTAGTCCTCCTCCATCACAGGCACTAACACCACCCCCCCCATCCATCACGGGCAGTAGTCCCCCTCCATCACGGGCACTAGTCCGCCCCTCCATCACAGCAATAGTCCACCTCAATCAAGGGCACTTGTCTCCCTCTATCACGGGCACAAATCTCTCCTCCATCAGGGGCACTTGTCTCCCTCCATCATGGGAACCAGTACCCCTCCGTCACGGGCACTAGTGTTGCACCTCCATCACGGGCACTAGTCTGCCCTCCATCACGGGCACTAGTCTCCCCTCCATCACGGGCACAAGTCCCCCCTTCATCCCGGACACTCGTCCCCCCTCCATTATGGGCACTACTTCCCTTCCATCACGGCCACGAGTCCCCCCTCCATCACGGGGATTAGTCTCCCCTGCATCACGCATACTACTCTCCCTCCATCACGGGCAGTAGTCCTCCCCCTCCATCACGGGCACTAGTCCGCCCCTCCATCACAGCAATAGTCCCCCTCAATATCGGGCACTTTTCTCCCTCCATCACGAGCACAAATCTCTCCTCCATCAGGGGCACTTGTCTCCCTCCATCATGGGAACCAGTACCCCTCCAACCCGGGCACAAGTGTTACACGTCCATCACGGGCATTAACCCCCCTCCATCACGGGCACTAGTCTCACCTCCATCACGGGCACTAACACCACCACCCCCATCCATCACGGGCAGTTGTCCCCCTACATCACAGACACTCGTCTCCCCTCCATCACGGGCACTAACCCTCCTCCATCACGGGTACTCGTCCCCCCTCCATCACAGGTAATAACGCCTCTCCACCTCGGGCATTAGTCCCCCTTCATCACGGGCAGTAGTCCCCCCCTCCATCACGGGCACTTGTCCTCCTCCATCACGGGCACTAATCTCCTCTCCATCACGGGCACTAGTCTCACCTCCATCACGGGCACTAACACCACCCCCCCATCTATCACGGGCACTAGTCCGCCTACATCACAGGCACTCGTCTCCCCTCCATCACGGGCAGTAGTTCCTCACCTCCATCACGGGCAGTAGTCCCCCTCCATCACGGGCACTAGTCCGCCCCTTCATCACGGCAATACTCTCCCTCCATCGTGGGCAGTAGTTTCCCTCCATCACGGGCACAAGTCTCCGCTCCATCACGGGCACTTTTCTCCCTCCATCATGGGCACCAGTACCCCTTCATCACGGGCAGTAGTCTCCCCTCCATCACGGGTACTAATCTCCTCTCCATCACGGACACTAGACTCCCCTCCATCACGGGCACTAGTCTCCCTCCATCACGGCCACCAGTCCCCCCCTACATCACGGGCACTAGTTCCTCCTCTATCACGGGCACTAGTCTCCCCTCCATCATGGGTACTAATCTCCTCTCCATCACGGGCAATAGACTCCCCTGCATCACGGGCAATAGACTCCCCCCCATCCATCACGGGCATTAGTTCCTCTACATCACAGGCACTCGTCTCTCCTCCATCACGGGCACTGGTCCCCCCTCTATCACGGGCACTAGCCTCCCCTCCATCACGGGTAATAGTCTCCCTCCATCACGGGCACTAGTCTCCCCTCCATCACGGGCACTATTCTCCCTCCATCACGGGGACTAGTCCCCCTCCATCACGGACACTAGTCCGCCCCTTCATCACGGCAATGCTCCCCCTCCATCATGGGCAGTAGTTCCCCTATCACGGGCACAAGTCTCCGCTCCATCACGGGCACTTTTCTCCCTCCATCATGGGCACCAGTATCCCTTCATCACGGGCAGTAGTCTCCCCCTCCATCACGGGCACTAGTTCCCCCTCTATCACGGGCACTAGCCTCCCCTCCATCACGGGTACTAATCTCCTCTCCATCACGGGCAGTAGTTCCCCACCTCCATCACGGGCAGTAGTCCCCCTCCATCACGGGCTCTAGTCCGCCCCTCCATCACAGCAATAGTCCCCCTCAATCAAGGGCACTTGTCTCCCTCCATCACGGGCACAAATCTCTCCTCCATCAGGGGCACTTGTCTCCCTCCATCATGGGAACCAGTACCCTTCCATCACGGGCACTAACCCACCTCCATCACGGGCAATAGTCTCCCCTCCATCATGGGAACCAGTATCCCTCCATCACGGGCACTAACCCCACCTCCATCACGGGCAATAGTCTCCCCTCCATCACGGGCACTTCCCTTCATTACGGGCACTCGTCCCCTCTCCATCATGGGCACTGGTTCCCCATCACGTCCATGAGTCCCCCTTCCATCACGGGCACTAGTTCCCCCTCTATCACGGGCACTAGACTCCCCTCCATCACGGGCACTAACACCCCCCCTCCATCACGGGTGTTAGTCCCCCAACATCACAGGTGCTCGTCTCCCCTCCATCACAGGCACAAGTCTCCCCTCCATCACGGGCACTTTTTCTCCCTCCATCATGGGCACCAGTACCCCCTCCATCACGGGCAGTAGTCCCCACCTCCATCACAGGGAATAGTCCCCCCTCCATCATAGGCACTAGTACCCCCACAATCATGGGCACATATCTCCCTCCATCACGGGCACTAGTCTCCCCTCCATCACGGCCACTAGTGCCTCCTCCATTACGGGCACTCGTCCCCCTCCATTATGGGCACTACTTCCCTTCCATCACGGCCACGAGTCCCTCCTCCATCACAGGCACTGGTTCCACCTCCATCACGGGCAGTAGTCCTCCCCCTTCATCACGGGCACTAGTCCGCCCCTCCATCACAGCAATAGTCCCCCCTCAATATCGGGCACTTGTCTCCCTCCATCACGAGCACAAATCTCTCCTCCATCAGGGGCACTTGTCTCCCTCCATCATGGGAAACCAGTACCCCTCCATCACGGGCACAAGTGTTACACCTCCATCACGGGCATTAACCCCCCTACATCACAGGCACTCGTCTCCCCTCCATCACGGGCAGTAGTACCTCACCTCCATCACGGGCACTAACCCTCCTCCATCACGGGTACTTGTCCCCCCCTCCATCACAGGTAATAACGCCCCTCCACCTCGGGCATTAGACCCCCTCCATCACGGCAGTAGTCCCCCCCCCTCCATCACGGCACTAGTCCTCCTCCATCACGGGCACTAATCTCCACTCCATCACGGGCACTAGTCTCACCTCCATCACGGGCACTAACACCACCACCCCCCCATCCTTCACGGGCACTAGACCCCCTACATCACAGGCACTCGTCTCCCCTCCATCACGGGCAGTAGTTCCCCACCTCCATCACGGGCAGTAGTCCCCCTCCATCACAGCAATAGTCCCCCTCAATCAAGGGCACTTGTCTCCCTCCATCACGGGCACAAATCTCTCCTCCATCAGGGGCACTTGTCTCCCTCCATCATGGGAACCAGTACCCCTCCATCACGGGCACTAACCCACCTCCATCATGGGGCACTAACCCTCCTCTGTCACGGGCACTAGTCTCCCCTCCATCACGGGCACTAACCTCTTTATCATGGGCACTAGTTCCCCTCTATCACGGGCTCTTGGCTCTCTCAATCACCGGAACTAGTCCCCCTTCCATCACCAGCACAAGTCTCCCCTCCATCATGGGCACTAGCCTCCCTCAATCACGGGCACTAGTCTCCCCCTCCATCACGGGCAGCAGTCACCCTCCAGCACAGGCAGTAACCCGCTGCAAAACAGGCAATAGTCCCCCCCCTCCCCATCACGGGCACTAGACCCCACCTCCATCATAGGCATTAGTCCCCCCTCCATCATGGGCACTAGTTCCCCACAATCATTGGCACATGTCTCCCTCCATCACGGGCATTAGTCTCCCCTCCATCTCGTGCACTAGTCTACTCTCCATCACTGGCACCAATCCCCCTCCATCACGGGCACTAGTCCCCCTCCATCACGGGCACTAGTTCCCTGTACATCACGGGCACTATTTCCCCCTCTAACACGGGCACTACTTCCCCCTCCCCTCCATAACAGTCACTAATCCTCCTCCATCACGGGCACTAATCTCCCCTCATCACGGGCACTAGTCTCCCCTCCATCACGGGCACGAGTCTTCCCTCCATCACGGGCACTAGTCTCCCCTCCATCACGGGCACTAGTCTCCCCTCCATCACGGGCACTAGTCTTCCCTCCATCACGGGCACTAACACCACCCCCGCCATCCATCACGGACACTAGTTCCTCTACATCACAGGCACTCGTCCCCTCTCCCTCAGGGGCAGTAGTCCGCCCTCCAACACGGGAACTAGTCCCCCTCCTTCACGGGCACTAGTTCGCCCCTCCATCACCGCAATTGTCCCCCTCCATCATGGGCACTAGTTACCCTCCATCACGGGCACTAGTCCCCACTCCATCACGGGCATTAACCGACCTCCGTCACGGGCAATAGTCTCCCATCCATCACGGACACCAGTCTCCCCTGCTTAATGGACACTCGTTCCCCCTCTATCACGGGCACTAGTCTCCCTCAATCACGGGCTCTAGTATCCCTCAATCACGGGCACTAGTCCCCCTCTATCACGGGCACTAGTCTCCCTCAATCACGGGCTCTAGTCTCCCTTCCATCATGGGCACAAGTCTCCCCTCCATCACAGCACTAGTCTCCCCCGATCATGGGCACCAGTACCCTTCCATCACTGGCACTAGTCTCCCCTGAATCACGGGCACTAGTTCCCCCCCCCCATCACGGGCATTAGTCTCCCCTCCATCAGGGGTACTAGTCTCCCTCCATCACGGGCACTAGTCTCCCCTCCATCACGGGCAGAAGTCACCCTCCATCACAGGCAATAACCCCCTGCAAAACAGGCAAGAGTCTCACCCTCCATCACGGGCACTAGTCCCCCACCTCCATCACAGGGATTAGTCCCCCCCTCCATCATGGCTACCTGCCCCCCACCATCATGGGCACATGTCTTCCTCCATCACGGGCACTAGTCTCCCCTCCATCAGGGCACTAGACACCACCCCCTCCATCACGGGCACTTGTCTGCCCCTCCAAAACTGGTACTAGTCCCCACTCCATCACGGACACAAGTCGCCCCTCCATCATGGGCACTAGTCCCCTCTCCATCACGGGCACTAACCCTCCTCCATCACGGGTACTTGTCCGCCCTCCATCACGGGAATAACGCCCCTCCATGTCGGGCATTAGTCGCCCTCCATCACGGGCACTAGATCCCACTCCATCACGGGCACTAGTACCCCCTCCATCACGGGCACTAATCTCCCTTCCATCACGGGAACTATTCTCCCATCCATCACGGGCACTAGTCTCCCCTCCATCACGGGCACTAGTCTGCCTTCCATCACGGGCACTAGTCTGCCCTCCATCACGGGCACTAGTCTCACCTTCATCACGGGCACGAGTCCCCCCCATCCATCACAGGCACTCGTCCCCCCAGTCATCACTGGCACTAGTTCCCACCTCTATCAGGGGCACTACTCTTCCTCCATCACGGGCAGTAGTCCGCCCCTGCATTACGGGCACTAGTCCTCCTCCATCATTGGCAGTAGTCTTCGCTCCATCACGGGCACTAGTCTCCCGTCCGTCACGGGCACTAGACTGCATCCATGACGGACACTAGTTCCCCCTCCATAACGGGCACTAGTCTCATCTCCATCACGGGCACTAACACCACCCCCCCCCCATCCATCACGGGCAGTAGCCCCCCTACATCACAGGCACACGTCTCCTCTCCATCACGGGCAGTAGTCCCCCACCTCAATCACGGACACTAACCTTACTCCATCACGGGTACTCGTCCCCCCTCCATCACAGGCAATAACGCCTCTCCATCTCGAGCATTAGTCCCCCTCCATCGCAGGCAGTAGTCCCCCCATCCATCACGGGCACTAGTCCTCCTCCTTCACGGGCACTAATCTCCACTCCATCACGGGCACTAGTCTCACCTCCATCACAGGCACTAACACCACCCCCCCATCCATCACGGGCAGTAGTTCCCCACCTCCATCACGGGCAGTAGTCCCCCTCCATCACGGGCACTAGTCCGCCCCTCCATCACAGCAATAGTCCCACTCAATCAAAGGCACTTGTCTCCCTCCATCACGGGCACAAATCTCTCCTCCATCAGGGGCACTTGTCTCCCTCCATCATGGGAAACAGTACCCCTCCATCACGGGCTCTAGTCTTACACCTCCATCACGGGCAATAGTCTCCCCTCCATCACGGGCACTAGTCTCCCCTCCATCACGGGCACCCTCCCTTCATTACGGGTACTCGTTCACCCTCCATCATGGGCAATAGACTCTCCTGCATCACGGGCACTAACACCCCCCCGCATCCATCACGGGCATTAGTCCCCCTACATCACAGGCACTAGTGTTACACCTCCATCACGGGCATTAACTAACCTCCATCACGGGCAATAGTCTCCCCTCCATCACGGGTACTAGTCTCCCCTCCATCACGGGCACAAGTCCTCCCTCCATCACGGGCAGTAGACCCCCCCACCCCCTCCATCACTGGCACCAGTCCAACTGCATCACGGGCACTAGTCCGCCCCTTCATCACGGCAATACTCCCCCTCCATCATGGGCACTAGTTCCCCTCCATCACGGGCACAAGTCTCCGATCCATCATGGGCACTAGTCTCCCCTCCATCACGGGCACTATTCTCCCTCCATCACGGGCACCAACCGCTCCAACACGGGCACTAGTCCCCACCTCCATCACAGGGATTAGTCCCCCCTCCATCACGGGCACTAGTCTCCCCTCCATCACGGGCACTAGTCTCCCCTCCATCAAGGGCACAACTCCCCCCTTCATCCCGGGCACTCGTCCCCCCTCCATTATGGGCACTACTTCCCTTCCATCACGGCCACGAGTCCCTCCTCCATCACGGGCACTGGTTCCACCTCCATCACGGGCAGTAGTCCTCCCCCTTCATCACGGGCACTAGTCCGCCCCTCCATCACAGCAATAGTCCCCCTCAATATCGGGCACTTGTCTCCCTCCATCACGAGCACAAATCTCTCCTCCATCAGGGGCACTTGTCTCCCTCCATCATGGGAACCAGTACCCCTCCATCACGGGCACAAGTGTTACACCTCCATCACGGGCATTAACCCCCCTACATCACAGACACTCGTCTCCCCTCCATAACGGGCAGTAGTACCCCACCTCCATCACGGGCACTAACCCTCCTCCATCACGGGTACTCGTCCCCCCTCCATCACAGGTAATAACGCCCCTCCACCTCGGGCATTAGACCCCCTCCATCACGGGCAGTAGTCCCCCCCTCCATCACGGGCACTAGTCCTCCATCACGGGCACTAATCTCCTCTCCATCACGGGCACTAGTCTCACCTCCATCACGGGCACTAACACCACCACCCCCCCATCCTTCACGGGCACTAGTCCCCCCCCCTTCCAACACGGGCTCCAGTCTCCCTCAATCACGGGCTCTCGTCTCCCTTCCATCACGGGCACAAGTCTCCCCTCCATCACGGACACAAGTCTCCCCTCCATCATGGGCACTAGTACTCCCTCCGTCACGTGTACTAGTCTCCCCTCTATAGCGGGAACTAGTCCCGCTCCATCACGGGCACGAGTCTCCCCTCCATCACGGGCACTAGTTCCCCCTACATAACAGTCACTAATTCTCCTCCATCACGGGCACTAGTTCCCTCTCCATCACGGGCACTAGTTCCACCTCAATCACGGACACTATTCTCCCATCATCACGGAGACTAGCCTCCCGTCCATCACAGGAACTTGTCCCCTCCTCCATAACGGGCACTAGTCTCCACTCCATCACGCGCAATAGTCTCCCCTCCATTACGGGCACTAACCCACTTCCATCACGGGCACTAGTCTCCCGACAATCACGGGCTCTAGTATCCCTCAATCACGGGCTCTAGTCTCCCTTCCATCATGGGCACAAATCTCCCCTCCATCACAGCACTAGTCTCCCCCGATCATGGGCACCAGTATCCTTCCATCACTGGCATCAGTCTCCCCTGAATCACGGGTACTAGTTCCCCCCCTCCATCACGGGCATTAGTCTCCCCTCCATCAGGGGTACTGGTCTCCCCTCCATCACGGGCAGAAGTCACCCTCCATCACAGGCAATAACACCCTGCAAAACAGGCAGGAGTCCCACCCTCCATCACGGGCACATGTCCCCACCTCCATCACAGGGATTAGTCCCCCCTCCATCATGGCTGCTAGTCCCCCCACCATCATGGGCACATGTCTCCCTCCATCACGGGCACTAGTCTCCCCTCCATCAGGGCACTAGAGACCACCCCTCCATCACAGGCACTTGTCCGCCCCTCCAAAACTGGTACTAGTCCCACTCCATCACGGACACTAGTTCCCCCTCCATAACGGGCACTAGTACTCCTCCATCACGGGCACTAATCTCCTCTCCATCACGGGCACTAGTCTCACCTTCATCACGGGCAGTAGTCCCCCTCCATCACGGGCACGTGCCACACCTCCATCACGGGCATTAACCTACCTCCATCACGGGTACAAGTCCTCGCTTCATCACGGGCACTCGTACCCCCTCCATCATGGGCACTAGTTCCTCTCCATCACGGCCACGAGTCCCCCCTCTATCACGGGCACTAGTTCCCCCTCCATCACGAGGATTAGTCACCCCTTCATCATGTGCACTAACACCTCTCCATCACGAGCACAGGCCCAACCCACTCCATCACGGGCACCAGTCCCCACCTCCATCACGGGTACTAACCCTCCTCCATCACGAGTACTCGTCCCCCCTCCATCACGGGTAATAACGCCCCTCCATCTCGGGCATTTGTCGCCCTCCATCACGGGCAGTAGTCCCCCCCTCCATCACGTGCACTAGTCTCACCTCCATCACGGGCACTAACACCACACTCCCATCCATCACGGGCACTAGTCCCCCTACATCGCAGCAATAGTCCCCCTCAATCACGGGCACTTGTCTCCCTCCATCACGGGCACAAATCTCTCCTCCATCAGGGGCACTTGTCTCCCTCCATCACGGGAACCAGTACCCCTCCATCACGTGCACTAGTGTTACACCTCCATCACGGGCAATAGTCTCCCCTCCATCACGGGCACTAGTCTCCCCTCCATCACGGGCACCTCCCTTCATTACGGGCACTCGTCCCCCTTCCATCATGGGCACTAGTTCCCCTCTATCACGGCCACGAGTCCCCCCTCCAGGCACTAGTTCCCCCTCTATCACGGGCACTAGTCTCCCCTCCATCACGGGTACTCATCTCCTCTCCATCACGGGCAATAGACTCTCCTGCATCACGGGCACTAACACCTCCCCCCCCCCCGCATCCATCAAAGGCATTAGTCCCCCTACATCACTGGCACTAGTGTTACACCTCCTTCACGGGCATTAAACCACCTCCATCACGGGCAATAGTCTCCCCTCCATCACGGGCACTAGTCTCCCCTCCATCACGGACACTAGTCTTCCCTCCGTCACGTTCAGTAGTCCCTCCTCCATCACGGGCACTAGTCCCACTCCTTCACGGGCACTAGTCCGCCCCTACAACACGGCAATTGTCCCTCTCCGTCATGGGCATCAGTAACCCTCCATCACGGGCACTAGTCCCCACTCCATCACGGGCATTAACCGACCTCCGTCACGGGTAATAGTCTCCCATCCATCACGGACACCAGTCTCCCCTGCTTCATGGACACTAGTTCCCCTCCATCACGGGCACTAGTGTCCCTCAATCACGGGCTCTAGTATCCCTCAATCACGGGCTCTAGTCTCCCTCAATCACGGGCTCTAGTATCCCTCAATCACGGGCTCTAGTCTCCCTTCCATCATGGGCACAAGTCTCCCCTCCATCACAGCACTAGTCTCCCCCGATCATGGGCACCAGTACCCTTCCATCACTGGCACTAGTGTCCCCTGAATCACGGGCACTAGTTCTCCCCCCCCCCCATCACGGGCATTAGTCTCCCCTCCATCACGGGCAGAAGTCACCCTCCATCACAGGCAATAACCCCCTGCAAAACAGGCAAGAGTCTCAACCCCATCACGGGCACTAGTCCCCACCTCCATCACAGGGATTAGTCCCCCCCTCCATCATGGCTACCTGCCCCCCACCATCATGGGCACTAGTCTCCCCTCCATCAGGGCACTAGACACCACCCCTCCATCACGGGCACTTGTCTGCCCCTCCAAAACTGGTACTAGTCCCACTCCATCACGGACACAAGTCTCCCCTCCATCATGGGCACTAGTCCCCTCTCCATCACGGGCACTAACCCTCCTCCATCACGGGTACTTGTCCTCCCTCCATCACGGGAATAACGCCCCTCCACGTCGGGCATTAGTCGCCCTCCATCACGGGCACTAGATCCCACTCCATCACGGGCACTAGTACCCCCTCCATCACGGGCACTAATCTCCCTTCCATCACGGGAACTAGTCTCCCATCCATCACGGGCACTAGTCTCACCTTCATCACGGGCACGAGTTCCCCCCATCCATCACAGGCACTCGTCTCCCCATTCATCACTGGCACTAGTCCCCCCCTCTATCAGGGGCACTACTCCTCCTCCATCACGGGCACTAGTCCGCCCCTGCATTACGGGCACTAGTCCCCCTCCATCATCGACAGTAGTCTTCGCTCCATCACGGACACTAGTCTCCCATCCGTCACGGGCACTAGACCCCATCCATCACGGACACTAGTTCCCCCTCCATAACGGGCACTAGTCTCATCTCCATCACGGGCACTAACACCACCCCCCCCCCCCCATCCATCACGGGCAGTAGTCCCCTTACATCACAGGCACTCGTCTCCTCTCCATCATGGGCAGTAGTCCCCCACCTCAATCACGGGCACTAACCCTACTCCATCACGGGTACTCGTCCCCCCTCCATCACGGGCAATAACGCCCCTCCATCTCGGGCATTAGTCCCCCTCCATCAGAGGCAGTAGTCCCCCCCTCCATCACGGGCACTAGTCCTCCTCCATCACGGGCACTAATCTCCTCTCCATCACGGGCACTAGTCTCACCTCCATCACAGGCACTAACACCACCCCCCCCATCCATCACGGGCAGTAGTTCCCCACCTCCATCACAGGCAGTAGTCCCCCTCCATCACGGGCACTAGTCCGCCCCTCTATCACAGCAATAGTCCACCTCAATATCGGGCACTTGTCTCCCTCCATCACGGGCACAAATCTCTCCTCCATCAGGGGCACTAGTCTCCCCTCCATCACGGGCACAAGTCCCCCCTTCATCACGGCCACGAGTCCCCCCTCCATCACGGGCACTGGTTCCCCCTCCATCACGGGGACTAGTCTCCCCTGCATCACGCATACTACTCTCCCTCCATCACGGGCAGTAGTCCTCCCCCTCCATCACGGGCACTAGTCCGCCCCTCCATCACAGCAATAGTCCCCATCAATATCGGGCACTTTTCTCCCTCCATCACGAGCACAAATCTCTCCTCCATCAGGGGCACTTGTCTCCCTCCATCATGGGAACCAGTACCCCTCCAACACGGGCACAAGTGTTACACCTCCATCACGGGCATTAACTCCCCTCCATCACGGGCACTAGTCTCACCTCCATCACGGGCACTAACACCACCACCCCCATCCATCACGGGCAGTAGTCCCCCTACATCACAGACACTCGTCTCCCCTCCATCACGGGCACTAACCCTCCTCCATCACGGGTACTCGTCCCCCCCTCCATCACAGGTAATAACGCCTCTCCACCTCGGGCATTAGTCCCCCTCCATCACGGGCAGTAGTCCCCCCCTCCATCACGGGCACTTGTCCTCCTCCATCACGGGCACTAATCTCCTCTCCATCACGGGCACTAGTCTCACCTCCATCACGGGCACTAACACCACCCCCCCCATCTATCACGGGCACTAGTCCCCCTACATCACAGGCACTCGTCTCCCCTCCATCACGGGTAGTAGTTCCTCACCTCCATCACGGGCAGTAGTCCCCCTCCATCACGGGCACTAGTCCGCCCCTTCATCACGGCAATACTCTCCCTCCATCGTGGGCAGTAGTTTCCCTCCATCACGGGCACAAGTCTCCGCTCCATCACGGGCACTTTTCTCCCTCCATCATGGGCACTAGCCTCCCCTCCATCACGGGTACTAATCTCCTCTCCATCACGGACACTAGACTCCCCTCCATCACGGGCACTAGTCTCCCTCCATCACGGCCACCAGTCCCCCCTCCATCACGGGCACTAGTTCCCCCTCTATCACGGGCACTAGTCTCCCCTCCATCATGGGTACTAATCTCCTCTCCATCACGGGCAATAGACTCCCCTGCATCACGGGCAATAGACTGCCCCCCATCCATCACGGGCATTAGTTCCTCTACATCACAGGCACTCGTCTCTCCTCCATCACGGGCACTAGTCCCCCCTCTATCACGGGCACTAGCCTCCCCTCCATCACGGGTACTAATCTCCTCTCCATCACGGGCACTAGACTCCCCTCCATCACGGGCACTAGTCTCCCTCCATCATGGGCACTAGTGCCCCCTCCATCACGGGCATTAACCCACCTCCATCACGGGCAATAGTCTCCCCTCCATCACGGGTAATAGTCTCCCTCCATCACGGGCACTAGTCTCCCCTCCATCACGGGCACTATTCTCCCTCCATCACGGGGACTAGTCCCCCTCCATCACGGACACTAGTCCGCCCCTTCATCACGGCAATGCTCCCCCTCCATCATGGGCAGTAGTTCCCCTATCACGGGCACAAGTCTCCGCTCCATCACGGGCACTTTTCTCCCTCCATCATGGGCACCAGTAACCCTTCATCACGGGCAGTAGTCTCCCCTCCATCACGGGCACTAGTTCCCCCTCTATCACGGGCACTAGCCTCCCCTCCATCACGGGTACTAATCTCCTCTCCATCACGGGCAGTAGTTCCCCACCTCCATCACGGGCAGTAGTCCCCCTCCATCACGGGCTCTAGTCCGCCCCTCCATCACAGCAATAGTCCCCCTCAATCAAGGGCACTTGTCTCCCTCCATCACGGGCACAAATCTCTCCTCCATCAGGGGCACTTGTCTCCCTCCATCATGGGAACCAGTACCCTTCCATCACGGGCACTAACCCACCTCCATCACGGGCAATAGTCTCCCCTCCATCACGGGCACTTCCCTTCATTACGGGCACTCGTCCCCTCTCCATCATGGGCACTGGTTCCCCATCACGTCCATGAGTCCCCCTTCCATCACGGGCACTAGTTCCCCCTCTATCACGGGCACTAGACTCCCCTCCATCACGGGCACTAACACCCCCCCTCCATCACGGGTGTTAGTCCCCCAACATCACAGGTACTCGTCTCCCCTCCATCACGGGCACAAGTCTCCCCTCCATCACGGGCACATCCCCTCCCCCTTCATCACGGGCACTCGTCCCCCTCCATCATGGGCACTACTTCCCCTCCATCACGGCCACGAATCCCCCCCTCCATCACGGGCACTTGTTCCCCCGCCATGAAGGGCACTGGTCTACCCCTCCATCACGGGCACTAGTTCCCACCTCCATCACAGGCACTAATCACCCCACCATCACGGACACTAGACTCCCCTTCATCACGGGCACTAGTTCCCCCTCCATAACAGTCACTAATCCTCCTCATCACGGGCACTAGTCCCCTCTCCATCACCTGCACTGGTCTCCCATCCATAACAGGCACTAATGCCCCTCCACCACGGAGACTAACCCACCTCCATCACGGGCACTAGTTCCCCCTCCATCATGGGCACTGCTTCCCCTCCATAACGGCAACGAATCCCCCCTCCATCACGGGCACTAGTTCCCCCGCCATCACGGGGACGAGTCTCCCCGACATCACGGGTAATACTCTCCATCCATCACGGGCACTAGTCTCCCCTCCATCACGGGCAGCAGTCACCCTCCATCACAGGCAATAACCTCCTGCAAACCGGGCAAGAGTCCCCCCCTCCATCACGGGCACTAGTCCCCACCTCCATCACAGGGATTAGTCTCCCCTCCATCATGGGCAGTAGTCCCCCCACAATCATGGGCACTAGTCTCCCCTCCATCACGGGCACTAGTCCCCCCTCCATCATGGGCACTTGTCCCCCCCCCTCCATTACGGGCACCGGTCTCCGCTCCATCACGGGCACTAGTCTCCACCTCCATCATGGGCTATAGACCCTCCTTCCATCACGGGCACTGCTCTTCCCCTCCATCATGGGCACTAGTCTAACTCTCCATGACGGGCAATAGTCTACCCCTCCATCACGGACACTAGACCCCTTCCATCATGGCTACTAGTCTCCCCTCCATCACGGGCACTAGTCTCTCGTCCATCACGGGCACAAACCCCCCAATCCATCAAGGGCACTAGTTCCCCTCCATGACGGGCAGTAGTCTCCCCTCCATCATGGGCACTAGTCTCTCCTCCATCACGGGCACTAGATCCCACTCCATCACAGGCGCTAGACCCCACCACCAGCACGGGCACTAATCTCCCCACCATCACGGGCACTAACCTCTCTAAAACAGGCACCAGTCCCCTCCCTCCATCACGGGCACTAGTCCCTATCTCCATCACGGGGTTTAGTCCCCGTTCCATCATGCGAACTAATCCCCCCCCCCCCCCGCTCCATCACGAGCTCTAGGCCAACCCACTGCATCACGGGTACCAGTCCACAGCTCCATCACGGGGACTAGTCTCCCCTCCATCACGGGCACTATTCCCCCCTCCATCACGGGCACTAGCCCCCCTCTATCACGGGCTGTAGTTCCCCTCCATTACAGGCACTAAACCCCTCCAAAACGGGACTAGCCCCCCCTCCCCCCATAACGGGCTATAGACCCTACCTCCATTACGGGGATTATTCTCGCCTCCCTCATGGGCACTAACCTCCCCTCCATCACGAGCACTAGCACAATCCACTCCATCACGGGCACCAGTCCCTAGCTCCATCACGGGCACTAGTCACCCCTCCATCACGGGCAGTAGTCCCACTACATTAAGGCACTAGTCCACCCCTCCACCACGCGCACTAAGCCCCCTCCATCACGGGCACCAGTCTCCCTCCATCACAGGCACTAGTCTCCCTCCATCACGGGCACTAACTCCCTCCATCACAGGCTCTTGTCTTCCACCATCACGGGCACTAGTCCCCCTCCAACACGGGCACTAGTTCCCCCTCGATCACGGGCACTAGTCACCCCTCCAGAACGGGCAATATTTCCCTCTCTGCATCATGTGCACGTGCCCCCCTCCATTGCGGGCACGAGCCCACCTCCAGCTTGGGCACTAGTCCCCCTCCATCACGGGCACTAGTCTCCCCTCCATCACGGGCACTAGTTCATGACTCCACCACGGGCACTACGCCCCCTCTATCAGGGCCACTTGTCCACTTCCATCACGGGCACTAGTCTCCCCCTCCATCACGGGCACTAGTACCCCCTCCTTTACGCGCACTAGTCCCCTGCTCCATAACGGGAACTAACACAACCTCCATCACAGGCACTAAGCTCATCCATCACGGGCACTAGACCACCCCTCCATCACGGGCACAAGTCTCCACCTCCATTATGGGCACTAGTCCCCCCCTCCATCACGGGCAGTAGTCTCCCGTCCATCACGGGCACTAGCCTCTAACCATCACGGGCTCTAGTGCCCCCTCCATCCCGAGCACCAAGCCCATCCATCACGGTCACTAGTCCCCCTGCATCACGGGCACTAGTCTCTCACCATCACGGGCACTAACACCCCTCCATCACGGTCACTAGTCCCCCTGCATCACGGGCACGAGTCCCACCTCTATCGCGGGCACGAGTCCCCCCTCCATCAAGGGCAGTAGTCCCCTGCTCCATCACGGGAATTAAAACCACCTCCATCGCGGGAACTAAGCCATCCATCACGGGCACTAATCCCACTTCCTTCACGGGCACTAACCCCCCTCCATCACTTGCACTACTTTCCCCCCTCCGTAACGGGTACTTATACCCACTCCATCACGGGCACTAGTCCCCCCTCCTTCACGGTCACTAGTCCCCCTTCCATCACGGGCACTAACCCACTTCCACCACGGGCACTAGTCTCCCTCCATCACGGGCACTAGACTCCCCTCTATCACGGGCACTAACCCAATTCCATCACGGGCACTAAGCCCATCCATCACGGGCGTTAGTCTCCCCCCCCATCACGGGGACTAGTCCCCCCTGCATCACGGGCACTACTCTCCCTCCATCACGGGCACTAGTCCCCCGCCCCCCTCCATCCCGGGCACTAAGCCCGTCCATCACGGGATCTAGTCTCTCCCTCCATCACGGGCACTAGTCCCCCTCCATCACGGGCACTAGCTCCTCCCTTCCATCAGGGGCACTAGCTCCTCCCTTCCATCAGGGGCACAAGTCTCACACCACGACGGGCACTATGCCACTTCCATTACGGGTACTAAGCCCATCCATCACGGGCGCTAGTCTCCCTCCATCACGGGCACTAGTCCCCCCTCCACCATGGGCACTAGTCCCCCCTCCATCATGGGCACTACTCTCCCTCCATCACAGGCACTAAGCCCATCAATCACGGTATCTAGTCTCTCCCTCCATCACGGGCACTAGTCCCCAGCGCCCGTCCATCACGGGCACTAAGCCCATCCATCACGGGATCTAGTCTCTCCCTCCATCACGGGGACTATTTCCACTCTTCCATCAGGAGCACTAACACCCTTCCATCACGGGCACTTCCCCCTCCATCACGGGCACTAGTCCCCGATCCATCACGGGCACTAGTCCCCCCTCCATCACGGGTACTACTCTCCCTTCATCACGGGCACTAGTCCCCTGCCCCTCTCCATCCCGGGCTCTAAGCCCATGCATCACGGGATCTAGTCTCTCCCTCCATCACGGGGACTATTTCCAGTCTTCCATCAGGGGCACTAACACCCTTCCATCACGGGCACTAATCCCCCTCAATCACGGGCACTAGTCCCACTCCATCAAGGGCACTATTCTCCCCTCCATCACGGGCACTAGTTCCTCCCCTGCATCACGGTCACGAGTCCCAACTCAATTGCGGGCACGAGCCCCCCCTCCATCACGAGCAGTAGTCCCTCTCCATTTAGGCACTAGTCCACCCCCACACCACGGGCACCAAGCCCACTCCGTCACGGGCACTAGCCCTCCCTCCATCACGGGCACCAGTCTCCCTCCATCACAGGCACTAGTCTCCCTCCATTACGGGCACTAACTCCCTCCATCACAGGCTCTTGTCTTCCACCATCACGGGCACTAGTCCCCCTCCAACACGGACACAAGTTCCCCCTCGATCACGGGCACTAGACACCCCTCCAGAACGGGCAATATTTCCCTCTCTGCATCATGTGCACGTGTCCCCCCTCCATTGCGGGCACGAGCCCACCTCCATCACGGGCACTAGTCCCCCTCCATCACGGGCACTAGTCCATCTCTCCACCACGGGCACTACGCCCCCTCTATCACGGGCACTTGTCCACCTCCATCACGGGCACTAGTCTCCCCCTCCATCACGAGCACTAGTACCCCCTCCTTTACGCGCACTAGTCCCCTGCTCCATAACGGGAACTAACACAACCTCCATCACGGGCACTAAGACCATCCATCACGGGCACTAGACCACCCCTCCATCACGGGCACAAGTCTCCACCTCCATTATGGGCACTAGTCCCCCCCCCTCCATCACGGGCAGTAGTCTTCCGTCCATCACGGGCACTCGTCTCTAACCATCACGGGCTCTAGTGCCCCCTCCATCCCGAGCACTAAGCCCATCCATCACGGGCTCTAATCTCTCCCTCCATCACAGGCACTAGTCCCCCCTTCCATCCCAGGCACTAAACCCCCTTTATCACGGGCACTAGTCCCCCTTCATCACGGTCACTAAACCCCCTTTATCACGGGCACTAGTCCCCCTTCATCACGGGCACTATTCTCCTCTCCGTCATGCGTACTAGTTCCCCCCCCACTTCATCACGGGCACGAGTCCCCCCTTCATCAAGGGCAGTATTACCCCGCTCCATCACGGGAACTAACACCCCCTCCATGGCAGGCACTAAGCCATCCATCATGGGCACTAATCCCACTTCCTACACGGGCACTAATCCCCCTCCATCACGGGCACTATTTTGCCCCTCCGTAACGGGTACTAGTCCCCACTCCATCACGTGAACTATTCCCCCCTCCTTCACGGTCACTAGTTCCCCCTCCATCACGGGCACGAACCCGCTTTCATCACGGGCACTAGTCTCCCTCCATCACGGGCACTAGTCTCCCCTCTATCACGGGCACTAACCCACTTCCATCACGGGCACTAAGCCCATCCATCACGGGCGCTAGTCTCCGTCCAACACGGGCACTAGTCCCCCCTCCATCACAGGCACTAGTCTCCCTCCATCACGGGCACTAACCTCCTTAATCACAGGCACTAGTCTCCCACCATCACGGGCACTAACCTCCTCTATCACAGGCACTAGTCTCCCACCATCACGGGCACTATTCTCTCCTCCGTCACGGGCACTAGTCCCACCCCCCTGCATCACGGATACGAGTCCCACTTCCATCAAGGGCATTAGCCCCCTCCATCACGGGCACTAGTCTCCCTCCATCACAGGCACTAGTCTCCCTCCAGCACGGGCACTAACCTCCTCTATCACAGGCACTGGTCTCCCACCATCACGGAGACTAGCCTCCCGTCCATCACAGGAACTAGTCCCCTCCTCCATCACGGGCACTAGTCTCCACTCCATCACGCGCAATAGTCTCCCCTCCATTACGGGCACTAACCCAGTTCCATCACGGGCACTAGTCTCCCGACAATCACGGCACTAGTCCCCCCTCTATCACGGGCACAAGGCCACCTCCATCAAGGGCACTAGTCTCCCGACTATCACGGGCACTAGTCCCCCCTCTATCACGGGCACTAGTCCCCCCATCCATCACGGGCACTAGTCCCCCCATCCATCACGGGCACTAGTTCCCTCTCCATCACGGGCACTAGTTCCACCTCCATCACGTGCAGTAGTCCCCCCTCCATCACGAGCATTAGTTCCCCTCCTTCACGGGCACTAGTTCGCCCCTCCATCACCGCAGATTGTCGCCCTCCATCATGAGCACTAGATTCCCTCCATCACGGGCACTAGTCTCCTTCAATCACGGGCAAGAGTCTCACTTCCATCACGGGCACTAGTTCCCTCTCCATCACGGGCACTAGTTCCACTTCCATCACGGGCACTAGTCTCCCCTCCATCACGGGCACTAGTTCCACCTCCATCACAGGCACTAGTCTCCCCTGAATCACGGGCAATAGTCCCTCCTCCATCACGGGCATTAACCCACCTCCATCTCGGGCAATAGTCTCCCCTCCATCACGGGCACTAGTCCCCCCTCCATCACGGGCATTAACCGACTTCCGTCACGGACAATAGTCTCCCATCCATCACGGACACAAGTCTCCCCTGCTACATGGATACTAGTTCCCCCTCCATCACGGGCGCTAGTCTCCCTCAATCACGGGCTCTAGTATCCCTCAATCACGGGCTCTAGTCTCCCTTCCATCATGGGCACAAATCTCCCCTCCATCACAGCACTAGTCTCCCCCGATCATGGGCACCAGTATCCTTCCATCACTGGCACTAGTCTCCCCTGAATCACGGGCACTAGTTCCACCCCCCCCCCCATCACGGGCATTAGTCTCCCCTCCATCAGGGGTACTAGTCTCCCCTCCAACACGGGCAGAAGTCACCCTCCATCACAGGCAATAACACCCTGCAAAACAGGCAGGAGTCCCACCCTCCATCACGGGCACATGTCCCCACCTCCATCACAGGGATTAGTCCCCCCTCCATCATGGCTACTAGTCCCCCCACCATCATGGGCACATGTCTCCCTCAATCACGGGCTCTAGTATCCCTCAATCACGGGCTCTAGTCTCCCTTCCATCATGGGCACAAATCTCCCCTCCATCACAGCACTAGTCTCCCCCGATCATGGGCACCAGTATCCTTCCATCACTGGCACTAGTCTCCCCTGAATCACGGACACTAGTTCCACCCCCCCCCCATCACGGGCATTAGTCTCCCCTCCATCAGGGGTACTAGTCTCCCCTCCATCACGGGCAGAAGTCACCCTCCATCACAGGCAATAACACCCTGCAAAACAGGCAGGAGTCCCACCCTCCATCACGGGCACATGTCCCCACCTCCATCACAGGGATTAGTCCCCCATCCATCATGGCTACTAGTCCCCCCACCATCATGGGCACATGTCTCCCTCCATCACGGGCACTAGTCTCCCCTCCATCAGGGCACTAGAGACCACCCCTCCATCACAGGCACTTGTCCGCCCCTCCAAAACTGGTACTAGTCCCCCTCCATCACGGACACTAGTTCCCCCTCCATAACGGGCACTAGTACTCCTCCATCACGGGCACTAATCTCCTCTCCATCACGGGCACTAGTCTCACCTCCATCACGGGCACTACCACCAACCCCCCATCCATCACGGGAACTAGTCCCCCTACATCACAGGTACTCGTCTCATCCCCATCACGGGCAGTAGTCCCCCTCCATCACGGGCACAAGTGCCACACCTCCATCACGGGCATTAACCTACCTCCATCACGGGCAATAGTGTCCCCTCCATCACGGGTACAAGTCCTCGCTTCATCACGGGCACTCGTACCCCCTCCATCATGGGCACTAGTTCCCCTCCATCACGGCCACGAGTCCCCCCTCTATCACGGGCACTAGTTCCCCTCCATCACGAGGATTAGTCTCCCCTTCATCATGTGCGCTAACACCTCTCCATCACGAGCACAGGCCCAACCCACTCCATCACGGGCACCAGTCCCCACCTCCATCACGGGTACTAACCCTCCTCCATCACGAGTACTCGTCCCCCCTCCATCACGGG
>NW_027276075.1:0-45183 GCF_030028105.1 Mobula birostris | reverse complement strand
TAGTCAGTCACACACCGTCACATATAGTCAAACAGTCACACACCATCACATATAGTCAAACAGTCACACACCGTCACATATAGTCAGTCACACACCGTCACATATAGTCAGTCACACACCGTCACATATAGTCAGTCGCACACCGTCACATATAGTCAGTCACACACTGTCACATATAGTCAAACAGTCACACACTGTCACATATAGTCAGTCACACACCGTCACATATAGTTAGTCACACACTGTCACATATAGTCAGTCGCACACCGTCACATATAGTCAGTCACACACTGTCACATATAGTCAAACAGTCACACACCGTCACATATAGTCAGTCACACACCGTCACATATAGTCAGTCACACACCGTCACATATAGTCAGTCACACCGTCAATATAGTCAGTCACACACCGTCACATATAGTCAAACAGTCACACACCGTCACATATAGTCAGTCACACACCGTCACATATAGTCAGTCGCACACTGTCACATATAGTCAGTCACACACTGTCACATATAGTCAGTCACACACTGTCACATATAGTCAGTCACACACCGTCACATATAGTTAGTCACACACTGTCACATATAGTCAGTCGCACACCGTCACATATAGTCAGTCACACACCGTCACATATAGTCAAACAGTCACACACCGTCACATATAGTCAGTCGCACACCGTCACATATAGTCAGTCACACACTGTCACATATAGTCAAACAGTCACACACTGTCACATATAGTCAGTCACACACCGTCACATATAGTCAGTCACACACCGTCACATACAGTCACACACCGTCACATATAGTCAGTCACACACCGTCACATATAGTCAGTCACACACTGTCACATATAGTCAGTCACACACCGTCACATATAGTCAGTCACATACCATCACATATAGTCAGTCACACACCGTCACATATAGTCAGTCACACACCATCACATATAGTCAAACAGTCACACACCGTCACATATAGTCAGTCACATACCATCACATATAGTCAGTCACATACATTCACACACCGTCACATATAGTCAGTCACACACTGTCACATAGTCAGTCACATACAGTCACACACTGTCACATATAGTCAGTCACACACCGTCACATATAGTCAGTCACATACCATCACATATAGTCAAACAGTCACACACCGTCACATATAGTCAGTCACACACCGTCACATATAGTCAGTCACATACCATCACATATAGTCAAACAGTCACACACCATCACATATAGTCAGTCACATACAGTCACACACCGTCACATATAGTCAGTCACATACCGTCACATATAGTCAGACACACACAGTCACATATAGTCAGTCACACACCATCACATATAGTCAAATAGTTGCACACCATCACATAGTCAGTCACATATAGTCAGTCACACACCGTCACATATAGTCAGTCACACACAGTCACATATAGTCAGTCACACACCATCACATATAGTCAGACACACACAGTCACATATAGTCAGTCACACACCATCACATAGTCAGTCACACACCGTCACATATAGTCAAACAGTCTAACACCGTCACATATAGTCAAACAGTCACACACACTCACATATAGTCAAACAGTCACACACCGTCACATATAGTCAGTCGCACACTGTCACATATAGTCAGTCACACACTGTCACATATAGTCAGTCACACACTGTCACATAGTCAATCACACACCGTCACATATAGTCAGTCACACACTGTCACATATAGTCAGTCACACACCGTCACATATAGTCAAATAGTCACACACCATCACATATAGTCAGTCACACACTGTCACATAGTCAGTCACACACCGTCACATATAGTCAGTCACACACTGTCACATATAGTCAGTCACACACTGTCACATATAGTCAGTCACACACTGTCACATATAGTGAAACAGTCACACACCATCACATATAGTCAAATAGTCGCACACCATCACATATAGTCAGTCACATACAGTCACACACCGTCACATATAGTCAAACAGTCACACACCGTCACATATAGTCAGTCACACACCGTCACATATAGTCAAACAGTCACACACACTCACATATAGTCAAACAGTCACACACTGTCACATAGTCAGTCACACACCGTCACATATAGTCAGTCACACACCATCACATATAGTCAGTCACACACCGTCACATATAGTCAAACAGTCACACACCATCACATATAGTCAAACAGTCACACACCGTCACATATAGTCAGTCACACACCGTCACATATAGTCAAACAGTCACACACCGTCACATATAGTCAGTCGCACACCGTCACATATAGTCAGTCACACACTGTCACATATAGTCAAACAGTCACACACTGTCACATATAGTCAGTCACACACCGTCACATATAGTTAGTCACACACTGTCACATATAGTCAGTCGCACACCGTCACATATAGTCAGTCACACACTGTCACATATAGTCAAACAGTCACACACCGTCACATATAGTCAGTCACACACCGTCACATATAGTCAAACAGTCACACACACTCACATATAGTCAAACAGTCACAGACTGTCACATAGTCAGTCACACACCGTCACATATAGTCAGTCACACACTGTCACATAGTCAGTCACACACCGTCACATATAGTGAAACAGTCACACACCATCACATATAGTCAAATAGTCGCACACCATCACATATAGTCAGTCACATACAGTCACACACCGTCACATATAGTCAGTCACATACCGTCACATATAGTCAAATAGTCGCACACCATCACAGTCAGTCACATACTGTCACATATAGTCAGACACACCGTCACATATAGTCAGTCACACACCGTCACATATAGTCAAACAGACACACAGAGTCACATATAGTCAGTCACACACCATCACATATAGTCAGTCACACACCGTCACATATAGTCAGTCACACACTGTCACATATAGTCAAACAGTCACACACCGTCACATATAGTCAAACAGTCACACACCATCACATATAGTCTGTCACACACCGTCACATATAGTCAAACAGTCACACACCGTCACATATAGCTAGTCACACGCTGTCACATATAGTCAGACACACACAGTCACATATAGTCAAACAGTCACACACCGTCACATATAGTCAGTCACACACTGTCACATATAGTCAGTCACACACTTCACATATAGTCAAACAGTCGCACAACGTCACATATAGTCAGTCACACGCTGTCACATATAGTCAGTCACACACCGTCACATATAGTCAGTTACACACTGTCACATATAGTCAAACAGTCGCACACCGTCACATATAGTCAGTCACACACCATCACATATAGTCAGACACACACAGTCACATATAGTCAGTCACACACAGTCAAATATAGTCAGTCGCACACAGTCAAATATAGTCAAACAGTCGCACACAGTCAAATATAGTCAGTCACACACTGTCACATATTGTCAGTCACACACCATCACATATAGTCAGTCACACACCATCACATATAGTCAAATAGTCGCACACCATCACATATAGTCAGTCACATACAGTCACACACCGTCACATAGAGTCAGTCACACACCGTCACATATAGTCAGTCACATACCATCACATATAGTCAGTCACACACAGTCACATATAGTCAGTCACTCACAGTCGCATATAGTCAGTCACACACCATCACATATAGTGAAACAGTCACACACAGTCACATATAGTCAGTCACTCACAGTCGCATATAGTCAGTCACACACAGTTGCATATAGTCAAACAGTCACATATAGTTAGTCACACACAGTCATGTACAGTCGCAGACAGTCACATAGTTAAACAGTCGCGAAGTTCTATAAGCACAGGTCTCTGAGGGGCATTACAGGACTTTGTTTTATTAATGTCTAAAGGGTCTTTAAGAAAAATGTTGGAGATAAACATTTGCACTGTCTGTTGGATGCAGAGAAGCCGATGTGATTAATCTAACCACCATTTTGCTAGATTTCAGAGATTTCATTCATCACGGTCAGCACAGACACAAAGGGCCGAAGGGCCTCTTCTAGTGCTGTGGTATGGCACAGGGAGCAAGAATTGGCTTTCAACTAGGTTGTGTCTGAATATCCGGACCATTCCCCCTCCTCCCCCACCCCCCCCCCCCCCACCCACAAACACACACACACACACAACAGGGGTCTGGACCCTGGTCTGAATACACAGACCCCCACACACACAACAGGGGTCTGGACCCTGGTCTGAATACCCAGACCACACACACACACAACAGGGGTCTGGACCCTGGTCTGAATATACAAACCACACATACACACACACACACACACACAACAGGGGTCTGGACCCTGGTCTGAATACACAGACCCCCACACACACAACAGGGGTCTGGACCCTGGTCTGAATACCCAGACCACACACACACACAACAGGGGTCTGGACCCTGGTCTGAATATACAGACCACACATACACACACACACACACACACAACAGGGGTCTGGACTCCGGTCTGAATACACAGACCACACACACACAACAGGGGTCTGGACCCTGGTCTGAATACACAGACCACACACACACACACACACACACACACACACACAACAGGGGTCTGGACCCTGGTCTGAATACACAGACCACACACACACACACACACACACAACAGGGGTCTGGACTCCGGTCTGAATACACAGACCACACACACACAACAGGGGTCTGGACCCTGGTCTGAATACACAGACCACACACACACACACACACACACACACAACAGGGGTCTGGACCCTGGTCTGAATACCCAGACCACACACACACACACACACACACACACACACACACACACACAACAGGGGTCTGGACCCTGGTCTGAATACCCAGACTCTCACACACACAACAGGGGTCTGTATCCTGGTCTGAATACCCAGACACCCACACACCCAACAGGGGTCTGGACCCTGGTCTGAATACCCAGACCACACACACACACACACACACGCACACACACACACACACACAACAGGGGTCTGGACCCTGGTCTGAATACCCAGACCCCACACACACACAACAGGGGTCTGGACCCTGGTCTGAATACCCAGACCCCACACACACACACACAAACAACAGGGGTCTGGACTCTGGTCTGAATACCCAGACACCCACACACACACAACAGGGGTCTGGACCCTGGTCTGAATACCCAGACCCCACACACACACACACACACAACAGGGGTCTGGACCCTGGTCTGAATACCCAGACACCCACACACACACAACAGGGGTCTGGACCCTGGTCTGAATACCCAGACACACACACACACACACACACACACACACAACAGGGGTTCTGGACCCTGGTCTGAATACACAGACACACACCCACACACAACAGGGGTCTGGACCCTGGTCTGAATACACAGACACACACCCACACACACACACAACAGGGGTCTGGACCCTGGTCTGAATACCCAGACACACACACACACACACACACAAAACAGGGGTCTGGACCCTGGTCTGAATACCCAGACACCCACACACACACAACAGGGTCTGGACCCTGGTCTGAATACCCAGACACACACACACACACACACACACACACAACAGGGGTCTGGACTCTGGTCTGAATACCCAGACCCCACACACACACAACAGGGGTCTGGACCCTGGTCTGAATACCCAGACCCCACACACACACACACACACAACAGGGGTCTGGACCCTGGTCTGAATACCCAGACACACACCCACACACACACACAACAGGGGTCTGTATCCCGGTCTGAGCTTTTCTCCTCAACCAGGAGTGACACCACTGTCTCTGATCCTTAACCTGCTGGCCTTCAGTCAGTGTCACCACTGACAACCCTGAGGTCATGGGTTAAGGGTGAAAGGTGAAATGTTTTAAGGGGAACACGAGGGGAAATGTCTTCACTCTGAGTGTGGAATGAGTTGCCAGTGAAAGAGGTGGATGCAGATTTGATTTCAATGCTTCATAATAGTTTGGACAGGGAGAGGTCTGGAGGGCTATGGTCTGGTAGGACAATGGCAGTTTAGATGACCTGGCATAGACGAGATGGGCCAAAAGGCCTGTTTCTGGGCTGTAGTTTTCTACGTCCAGCACCTACAACGCTGACTGACCGTGTTGCACAGCCAGGTGTTAGCCTCAGCCACTGCGGGGAGTATAAGGCAAGGGCGCAGAGAGTTTGAGCTCAGCGCCGTGCTGGGACTACCTTGGTGAGCTGGATCTCCATGAGGATGTCGTGGTTTCGTCCCAAGCCCCCCTGCGTCCTCCACGTGTTCTGCGGCCTGTTGGGGAAGGCGGAGCGAGACGGCGAGCTCCTCGCGCTGACGGTGACCGGCTTCATCCTGCACCAGACAGCAAGAAGTCACAAAGCGCTCCGACCTGTCCCCCCCGAATGAACCGTATCGGATCAGTCCAGCACGCACGCTGCCCACTGACCCACTGAGCCTCCACTGTGCAGACTTTTTACACGGGCCTCCGATCCGGCGTGCCCACTCTGGTGTCAGCTGGGTCGACGGGTCGCTCCTGCACTGAAGGTTGCCCGTGGCTAACATGACTCAGTAAACATGCGTAAACATACTCGGTTGTCATTCCTATTCCGCGTGTACGTGACACACAGGAAGATGCCCTTCAGATCAACTCATTCCCGTTGAACAAGATGTCCATGGGAGTTAGTTCTGTTTGCCCCATATCCCTTGAAACCCTTCCTATCCACACACAGTACTGACAAAAGTCTCAGGCTGCGCGGGGTGGTGGAGTGGGAGGGGTGAGGGACAGGTGGCAGAGAAGGAGTGCCAGGGGTGGGTACAGACACACCCAGCCCTGAGACACCCGGCAAGGTCATTTGATTCCAAACAATTGGTTTATTGATCAATACAGAATGTCTCTCTGGTGCTTCCCGCTCCCTCCCCTCTCCCTTCCCCTTTTCCCAACCATGATTCCCCTCTCCCTGCCCCCTTCCCACTCTCAGTCCACAATAGAGACCCAGATCAGAATCAGGTTGATCATCACTCACGTCATGAAATTTGTTTTTTTTGTGGCAGCAGTACAGTGCAATACATAAAATTACTACAGTCCTTGTGCAGAGGTCTCAGGCACCCCAGATATATATCTGTGTGCCAAAGACATATAAATGTTGTTATATTACCTGTCTCAAATCACTTCCTCTGGAAGCTTGTTCCACACATGGAGAGTCCTCTGGGTGAAGAAGTTGCCCCTCACCCCCCCCCCCCACCACCTTAAACCTGGGCCCTCTCGCTCTTGATTCATGGATCGTGGGGAAAAGACCATATATTCACCCTACCTCTGCCCCCTCATCGTCTTAAACACCTCTCTATAACCTCTCAGTTTCCTGTACTCCAGGAAATAAAGGTCCAGCCACTCACCCTCCCCCAACGTCCCCTGAGTCCTGGGAACATCCTCGTAAATCTTTCCTGTCCTCTGTCCAGCTCAATGGAATCTTCATTGCGTCATGGTAGCAGGAATCCACTGCAGCTCAGGGCGTCGGATTCAGAGTTCAATTCCAACCCCACCTGTACGATGTTGGTGCGCTCTCCCCGTGAGCGTGCGGGTCTCCTCCCACAGTGCAAAAATGTACCAGGTAGGAGGTGCACTGGTCTTTGTAAACTGTCCCGTGATTAAGAGCATGGGCGCTGGACGGTGAGGCTCAAAGAACCCGAAGGGCTTGTTCCCTGATGTGTCTCAAACTAAATTAAAATCCTTCCCACAGCAGGGTGACCAAAGCGAAGGGCAAAATTTCAACATTGTCAAAAATGCTTGAATTTCTATTTGCCACTGAACAGGCAAACACAATATTTTCATAAAGTCTTTTTTAAACTTTCAGGAAACAAAATCAAGGGTTGTCGGTTGTTCACTGTGAAAATCCTACGCTGGTTTCTTCATCAACATCAAGTGCCATGTCGTATGACATGATCATTATGTGCCGTGTTGTATGACATGATCATTCTGTGCTGTATTCTATGACATGGGCAATCGTGGTCTTTCCATGACCATGAGCGCTCTTGGTAAATGTTTCCACACAAGTGGTTTGCCGTTGCTATCTTCTGGGCAGTGTCTTTACAAGATGGGTGACCCCAGCCATTATCAACACTCGTCAGAGATTGTCTGCCTGGCATCAGTGGTCACATAACCAGGACTTGTGATCCGCACCAGCTGCTCATACGACCTGATCCCATAATGCCACATGACCCCGACCGGGAGAAGGGGCCACATCCTGCCCAAGGGTGACCTGAAGGCTAGCGGAGGGAAGGAGCGCCTCACACCTCCTTTGGTAGAGACACATTCCCCGCTTCATCGGGTTTGATTTCCCAAAATGCAACAGCTTGCACTTATCCAAATTAAACTGCATTTGCCATTCCTTGGCCCAGTTCCCCAGTCAATCAGGATCCAGCTGTGATTCTTGATAATGTTCCTGACTGTCTATGACACAAACTTCTTTCGGTGTAGTCCTCACTGGCTGCAACTTTTCATTCAGTGAAACTCTCTGGGGAGTGTTGAGCAAGCAGAAATCTAACCCCCAAGGTGTAAATGTCAAGGTCAGTGAGGCAGGGTCTGAGGAACATCTGCACGCACGAGATCAGCGAGGATTGTGCTGGGGGCAGCCCACAAGTGTCACCCCCAATGTAACATGGTCACAGCTCATTAACCCTAATAGTATGTCACAATATTTAAAAATACCGCACGTCCATGGCCCCTCCCGCCCAATTACACCCATGTGACCAATTAACATATGAACTGGTACATCTTTGGAGGGTGGGAGGGAACTAAACATGGATCTTGCAGCAGGCTGCCGTAGAGTGTTACGTCGAGAGAGAGGTGCGGAGACGGGTGGGGGATCAGGCATCCACCGGTGGTGTTGTGTGACCGGGAGGACAGGAAAGAGGAGAGTACGGATCTCAGACAGCTGTGCTTCATGGAAAGCATTGATAACGAGAATGAGAAATGTAAGATTAACGTTAGCATTCATTGCAAGAGGACGAGAATACAAAAGCAACGCTGTGATGCTGAGGGTTTACAAGGCATTGGTCAGACCGCACTTGGGGTACTGTGAGAAGTTTCAAGGCTAAGCAAGAGTAATTCTGAGGATGAAAGGATTATCGTAAGAGGAGCGCTTGATGGTTCTGGGCCTGCATGTGAAGAGTGCGGAAAAACGAGGGCTGATATCACTGAAACCAAATGAATGCTGAAAGGCCCAGACAGAGTGGATATGGAGAGGATGTTTCCTATAGTGGGGGAGTCTAGGACCAGAGGACACAGTTAGAGTGGATGTGGAGAGGATGTTTCCTATAGTGGGGGAGTCTAGGACCAGAGGACGCAGATAGAGTGGATGTGGAGAGGATGTTTCCTATAGTGGGGAGTCTAGGACCAGAGGACACAGATAGAGTGGATGTGGAGGGGATGTTTCCTATAGTGGGGAGTCTAGGACCAGAGGACACAGATAGAGTGGATGTGGAGAGGATGTTTCCTATAGTGGGGGAGTCTAGGACCAGAGGGCATAGATAGAGTGGATGTGGAGAGGATGTTTCCTATAGTGGGGGAGTCTAGGACCAGGGACGCCCATTTGGAACAGAGATGAGAAGGATGTGGTGGTGAATCATTGTCGTGGACGGCTGTGGAGGACAGGTCGTTGGGTATATTTAAGGTGGAGGTTAATAGGCTCTTGAATGGGGTTGAGAGAGGTAATAATCAGCCATGATGAAATGGCAGATCAGGCTCAGTGGGCCGAATGGCCTAATTCTGCTCCCATGTCTTCTGGTGTTGAAGTACTGAGGTGTACTGCAGAGGACGAAGAGAGATGGAAGTTGGAAAGAGTGGATGGCAGCAGGCAGCTGGGACATTATGAAAGTGCGGATGTAGGCCTCAGCTCCCCGGGAGGAGCAGGCCCGGCTTCCTGGCGGAGCAGTCGAAAGCATTGGCTCTGTCTGTGCCTACCTGGGGGAATGAGAGGGGAAGGAAGATGGGCGGACTGAGCTGAAGTCCTTTCCCCCGTACAGATGCCAGACCACAGAGATTTCTCTCAGCATGATCCGGGTGTCGGGCACGGGGAATCGGGCTGGTGCCTTCAGCAGGTCCGTGCTGCCTATGGGTCGCGAGAAGTAACCGTCCTTGATCGCGATGGAGTCATCCGTCAGCTTGCAGACAATCGGCTCTCCGTCTTTGGGCTAGAAAGAATGAAAATGATTATCTCGTTAAAAATGTGCTGCAAAACTCACACACACACAGAAACAAACACATACAGATTAATATACATCACAAACACACACACAGTGATTCTGACACAAACACACACTGACACACAGAAACACACACATACAGATTAATATACATCACAAACACACAGACAGTGATTCTGACACGGACACACTGACACACAGAAACACACACATACAGATTAATATACATCACAAACACACAGACAGTGATTCTGCCACAAACACACACTGACACACAGATACACACACATACAGATTAATATACATCACAAACACACAGACAGTGATTCTGACACGGACACACTGGCACACAGAAGCACACACATACAGATTAATATACATCACAAACACACAGACAGTGATTCTGACACGGACACACACTGACACACAGGAACAAACACATACAGATTAATATACATCACAAACACACAGACAGTGATTCTGCCACAAACACACACTGACACACAGAAACACACACATACAGATTAATATACATCACAAACACACAGACAGTGATTCTGCCACAAACACACACTGACACACAGATACACACACATACAGATTAATATACATCACAAACACACAGACAGTGATTCTGACACGGACACACTGGCACACAGATACACACACATACAGATTAATATACATCACAAACACACAGACAGTGATTCTGACACGGACACACTGACACACAGATACACACACATACAGATTAATATACATCACAAACACACAGACAGTGATTCTGACACGGACACACTGACACACAGATACACACACATACAGATTAATATACATCACAAACACACAGACAGTGATTCTGCCACAAACACACACTGACACACAGATACACACACATACAGATTAATATACATCACAAACACACAGACAGTGATTCTGCCACAAACACACACTGACACACAGATACACACACATACAGATTAATATACATCACAAACACACAGACAGTGATTCTGACACGGACACACTGGCACACAGATACACACACATACAGATTAATATACATCACAAACACACAGACAGTGATTCTGACACGGACACACTGGCACACAGATACACACACATACAGATTAATATACATCACAAACACACAGACAGTGATTCTGACACGGACACACTGACACACAGATACACACACATACAGATTAATATACATCACAAACACACAGACAGTGATTCTGACACGGACACACTGACACACAGATACACACACATACAGATTAATATACATCACAAACACACAGACAGTGATTCTGACACGGACACACTGACACACAGATACACACACATACAGATTAATATACATCACAAACACACAGACAGTGATTCTGCCACAAACACACACTGACACACAGATACACACACATACAGATTAATATACATCACAAACACACAGACAGTGATTCTGCCACAAACACACACTGACACACAGATACACACACATACAGATTAATATACATCACAAACACACAGACAGTGATTCTGACACGGACACACTGGCACACAGATACACACACATACAGATTAATATACATCACAAACACACAGACAGTGATTCTGACACGGACACACTGACACACAGATACACACACATGCAGATACACATACATCTCACGAAATGGCAAGGGTAAAAGGGCCCTAATGCATTTGTATAGAGGCCTCAAAACAGGAGCCAGGCCATGGATTACGAATTACAGCAGGAGATAGAAAAGGTGTGTCAGAAGGGCAATGTCATGATAATCATTGGGGGTTTTAACATGAAAGTGGATTGGGAAAACCAGGCCAGTACTGGACCTCAAAATAGAGAGAACTTGTAGAATGTCTAAGGGATGGCTTTTTAGAACAGCTTGTTGTTGAGCCCACTAGGGAATCGGCTGTGCTGAATTGGGTGTTGTGCAATGATCTGGAGGTGATAAGAGACCTCAAGGTTAAGGAACCCTTAGGGAACAGTGATCACAATATGATGGAGTTCACTTTGAAATTTGTGAAGGAGAAACTCAATTCCAATGTGTTGGTATTTCAGTGGAATAAAGGAAGTTACAATGGCATGAGAGGGGAACTATCTAAGGTTGACTGGAAAGGGACACTAGCAGGAAGGACAACAGAGCAGCAATGGCTGGAGTTTCTGCGAAAAATGAGCGAAGTGCAAGATAGATATATTCCAAACAAGAAGAACTTTCCAAATGCAAGGACACTATAGTGGCTGACAAGTGAAGTCAGAGCCAAAGTAAAAACAAAAGAGAGGGCATACAAGTAAGCCAAAGATAGTGGGAAGATAGAGTATTGGGAAGCTTTTAAAAACTTGCAGAGGAAACAAAGAAGGTCATTAGGAAGGAAAAGATAAATTATAAAAGGAAGCTGGCCACTAATGTCAAAGAAGATACTAAAAGCTTTTTTAAGTATATAAAGGGGAAAAGAGATTCGAGGGTAGATATAGGACCAATACAAAGTTACGCTAGAGTTATTGTAATGAGAGATGCAGAGGTGGCAGAGGAACTGAATGTGTATTTTGCATCAGTCTTCACAGTAGAAGACGTCTGCAATATACCGGACATTCAAGAGTGTCAGGGAAGTGAAGTTTGTGCAGTGAAAATTACGATTGAGAAGGTGTTCAGAAAGCTTAATGGTCTGAGGGTGGATAAATCTCCTGGACCTGATGGAATGCACCCTCGGGTTCTGAAGGAAGTAGCTGGAGAGATTGTAGAGGTATTAAAGATGATTTTCAAGAACCGATAGATCTGGCATTGTACTGGATGAGTGGAAAATTGCAAATGTTACTCCGCTATTTAAGAAGGATGGGAGGCAGCAGAGAGGAAACTATAGACCTGTTAGCCTGACATCAGTGGTTGGGAAGTTGTTGGAATCAATTGTTAGGGATGAGATTACGGAGTACCTGGAGGCACATGACAAGATAGGGCCAAAGCCAGCATGGTTTTCTGAAAGGGAAATCCTGCCTGACAAACCTACTGCAATTCTTTGAGGAAATTACAAGCAGGGTAGACAAAGGAGATGCAGTAGACATGGTGTACTTGGATTTTCAGAAGGCCTTTGACAAGCTGCCACACATGAGGCTGCTTAGCAAGATAAGATCCCATGGAATTACAGGGAAGGTACTAGCATGGGTGGAGCATTGGCTGATCAACAGAAAACAGGGAAAGGGAATAAAGAGATCCTATTCTGGTTGGCTGCTGGTTACCAGTGGAGTTCCACAAGGATTGGTGTTGGGACCGCTGCTTTTTACGATATAGGTCAATGATTTGAGCGATGGGATTAATGGATTTGTGGCTAAATTTGCCAATGATACAAAGTTAGGTGGAGGAGCAGGTAATGTTGAGGACACAGAGAACTTGCAGAAAGACTTAGATAGTTTAGGGGAATGGGCAAAGAAGTGGCAAATGAAATACAATGTTGGAAAGTGTACGGTCATGCACTTTGGTGGAAGAAATAAACGGGCGGACTATTATTCAGATGGGGAGAGAATTCAAAATGTAGAGATGCAAAGGGTCTTGGGAGTCCTTGTGCAGAATACCCTAAAGGTTAACCTCCAGGCTGAGTCAGTGGTGAAGAAGGCGAATGCAATGTTGGCATTCATTTCTAGAGTTATAGCATATAAGAGCGGGGGTGTGATGTTGAGGCTCTATAAGGTACTTGTGAGTCCACATTTGGCGTATTGCGGCAGTTTTGGGCTCCTTATTTTAAAAAGGATATACTGACATTGGAGAGGGTTCAGAGAAGATTCACGAGAATGATTCCAGGAATGAAAGGGTTACTGTATGAGGAACATCTGCAGCACTTGGGCTGTATTCCTTGGAGTTCAGAATGAGGGGGGAATGTTAAAAGGCTGAACAGATTAGACATGGCAAAGTTATTTACCATGGTAGGGGAGCCTAGGACAAGAGGGCACGACTTCAGGAGGATGTCCTTTTGGAACTGAGATGCGGAGAAATTACTTTAGTCAGAGAGTGGTAAATCTGTGGGATTTGTTGCCACGAGCGGCTGTGGAGGCCAAGTCATTGGATGTATTTAAGGCAGAAATAGATAGGCTCTCGATTAACCAGGGCATCAAAGGGTATGGGGTGAAAGCAGGGGAGTGGGGATGACTGGAAGAATTGGATTGGCCCATGATTGAACGGCGGAGCAGGCCTCAATGGGCCGAACGGCCTACTACTGCTCCCATATCTTATGGTCTTGTATACATCTCAAACACACACACACACACATATACACACACACACACACAGATACATATACACACACACACATACAGATACATATACACACACACACATACAGATACATATACACACACACACACACAACTGCATGCAATGACCTGGAGGGTAAAGCACTTCATCCAGTCCATCAGAGACACAAGAGCCAGTGAAAGCTGTTTGTCAGAGGTACAGAAACAGGCCGTTCAGCCCAACCCATCCATGCTCACCAAGAGAGTAGACCATTCCATGCACGTAGCTTTCCTAATATCCTTTCCTTACAGCTGTCTCCCCCACTTGCTGTGGTAGTCCGGTCCGTATATCCCGCACCCTCAAGAGGCAAAGGTCACTAGGTGTATTTAAGGCAGAGTTTGATAAGTCTCGATTGGACACAGTGTCAAAGGTTGCGGGGAGAAGGCTGATCAATGGGGTTGAAGATGGGAAAATAGGAACAGCCATGATTGAATGGTGGAGCAGACTCCATGGGCCAAATGGCCGAATTCTGCTCCTATGTCTTACGGTCTCTGCCCTTTAAATCTATCTCACTCACCTGAAACCAGTATCCACTAATTTAAAATTATCATTATTATTATTCCTTATTTTCTTTAACTATGTATGTCAGCTATGTAAGGTGAGGGGAGAAGATACTGGTGCGATGCAGCATGCGCGGCCGCTCTGAAATGATATCGTATGTGTTAACTAGGAGCCGTGCACAATCCTAATTTGATGGAGACGGCCGTGAGAAGCAGTGAAACTTCTGAAATGCCCGCTTCGCTGCCGCTGCGACTGTGCGATCGAGAATCTCCGGAGGGGAAGGCCCCGAGTCCTCGGCTTTGCTTGTTGCCTGTTGCCGGGGCGGGGTCGAAACGCTCGGCAGAGATGGTGCTCAGTGCTTGGTGTCGGAGGCTCGAAGTTTTTGGACGGACTCGGAGTCGGACTGTGGTCGGGTGTTTCCAGGATGCTACATCGGCAAGTTTGCGGCGCTGGAAGTTCATGGCAGGAAGAGTTTCTTTCCTTCCTTCTACTGTCTGCGTGAGATGATGGGACTTTCGAGAGACTTTGAGACTTTTTTTTTTACCGTGCCCATGGTCTGTTCTTCCTCAAATTACGGTATTGCTTTGCACTGTTGTAACTATATGTTATACAGGTGGCCCCCGCCTCTTTTCGAATGTTCGCCTTACAAAACCTCACTGTTACGAAAGACCTACATTAGTACCCTATTTTCACTTTCAGAAGGTGTTTTCACAGTTACGGAAAAAAATTCAGCGCACGATAAAAGGCAGAGCGCGCCCCGAGCAGCCGCTCTCCCTCGTATTGGGAACTGCTTTGCTTTAACACGTGGCTGTGAGCAGCCATTTGCAAGATGAGTTCTAAGGTGTCAGAAAAGCCTGAAAGAGCTCATAAGGGTGTTACACACTGTAAAACTAGACATAATTAACCGTTTTGATCGTGGTGAACGAAGTAAGGACAAGCAACACACATAAAAGTTGCTGGTGAACGCAGCAGGCCAGGCAGCATCTCTAGGAAGAGGTGCAGTTGACGTTTCAGGCCGAGACCCTTCGTCAAGGCTAACTGAAGGAAGAGTGAGTAAGGGATTTGAAAGTTGGAGGGGGAGGGGGAGATCCAAAATGATAGGAGAAGACAGGAGGGGGAGGGATGGAGCCAAGAGCTGGACAGGTGATAGGCAAAAGGGGATACGAGAGGATCATGGGACAGGAGGTCCGGTAAGAAAGACGGGGGGGGGGGACCCAGAGGATGGGCAAGAGGTATATTCAGAGGGACAGAGGGAGAAAAAGGAGAGTGAGAGAAAGAATGTGTGCATAAAAATAAGTAACAGATGGGGTACGAGGGGAGGTGGGGCATTAGCGGAAGTTAGAGAAGTCAATGTTCATGCCATCAGGTTGGAGGCTACTCAGACGGAATATAAGGTGTTGTTCCTCCAACCTGAGTGTGGCTTCATCTTTACAGTAGAGGAGGCCGTGGATAGACATGTCAGAATGGGAATGGGATGTGGAATTAAAATGTGTGATGTTGAAGAGGTTTTGGCATCCCATCACCAAGAACTGACAGATGAAGAACTGACTGATGCAATTGGAAGAAAAAAAGGATAACAATTGAAACCGAATGAGTAATGATTTTGAAAGGGTACGTCCGTTTAGGAGATATTTGCAGGATGGTTTGAGTCCTTATTAAAGAACTGTGTGATAGAAAAATGCGCGAGGCTCAGCAGTCAAGCAAGCCTTCCACATCAGCCACAGCAGACGACGAACCTCGACCTTCGACATCGAGGCAGGCAGTCATAGGAGAAGATGAGCTGCCTGCCCTGATTGACGATGAGATGACACCCCAGTGTCCCACCACCCCAACCTCCAGTCTACAGACAGATACCGATTCATGGAAAATGCAACGGTAGCCGGGACGCACACAGCACATCTTTAAGAAAAAAGCTGAAATAAGCATGCTAATTAATTAGGTGCCGCCTAGCACGTAACTGTCGGCCCAGATCAGTGCTGACGCAATCGGCAATCGCTTCTGATCTGCTGTGAATGTCAGGGTCCCGGAAGGAGATACCGGTGATTGTCAGGGTCCTGGGCAGGAGATACCGGTGACTGTCAGGGTCCTGGGCAGGAGATACCTGTGACTGTCAGGGTCCTGGACAGTAGATACCGGTGATTGTCAGGGTCCTGGACAGGAGATACCGGTGACTGTCAGGGTCCTGGGCAGGAGATACCTGTGACTGTCAGGGTCCTGGGCAGGAGATACCGGTGATTGTCAGGGTCCTGGACAGGAGATACCGGTGATCGTCAGGGTCCTGGGCAGGAGATACCGGTGACTGTCAGGGTCCTGGACAGGAGATACCGGTGACTGTCAGGGTCCTGGGGAGGAGATACCGGTGACTGTCAGGGTCCTGGGGAGGAGATACAGGTGATTGTCAGGGTCCTGGGCAGGAGATACCGGTGACTGTCAGGGTCCTGGACAGGAGATACCGGTGATTGTCAGGGTCCTGGACAGGAGATACCGGTGACTGTCAGAATCCCGGACAGGAGATACCAGTGAATGTCAGGGTCCCGGACAGGAGATACCGGTGACTGTCAGAATCCCGGACAGGAGATACCGGTGACTGTCAGGGTCCCAGACAGGAGATACCGGTGATTGTCAGGGTCCTGGGGAGGAGATACCGGTGACTGTCAGGGTCCTGGGGAGGAGATACCGGTGACTGTCAGGGTCCTGGACAGGAGATACCGGTGACTGTCAGGGTCCTGGGCAGGAGATACCGGTGACTGTCAGGGTCCTGGACAGGAGATACCGGTGACTGTCAGGGTCCCGGGGAGGAGATACAGGTGACTGCCAGGGTCCTGGGGAGGAGACACCGGTGACTGTCAGGGTCCTGGGGAGGAGATACCGGTGACTGTCAGGGTCCTGGGGAGGAGATACAGGTGATTGTCAGGGTCCTGGGGAGGAGATACCGGTGACTGTCAGGGTCCTGGGGAGGAGATACAGGTGATTGTCAGGGTCCTGGGCAGGAGATACCGGTGACTGACAGGGTCCTGGACAGGAGATACCGGTGACTGTCAGGGTCCTGGACAGGAGATACTGGTGACTGTCAGGGTCCCGGGGAGGAGATACTGGTGACTGTCAGGGTCCCGGGGAGGAGATACAGGTGACTGCCAGGGTCCTGGACAGGAGATACCGGTGAGTGTCAGGGTCCTGGGGAGGAGATACCAGTGACTGTCAGGGTCCCGGGGAGGAGATACAGGTGACTGCCAGGGTCCCAGGGAGGAGATCAGTAGCTTCTGAGATCCTCAAACCACTCTGTCTGACAGCAACAACCATTCCACGGAAAATGTCACCTAGACCACATTTCTCCCCCATTCTGATGCTTGGTCCAAACTACAACTGAACCTCTTGACCATGTCTGCATGCTCTTATGCATTGAGCTGCTTCCAAATGATTGGTTGATTAGATATTTGCATTAACGAGGTGTGCAGGTGTCCCTGATCAAGTGGCCACTGAGTTTTTAAGATGATGAGAGGGACGGATGAAGCAGCTATCATCATCATCAAAGACCACACCCACCCTGGAGATTCTCCCTTCTCCCTCCCAACCCCACCCCACCCTATCGGGCAGAAGATAAAAAATCTTGAAAATGAGTCCCACCAGGCTCAAGGAGAGCTTCCATTCTATTGCTGATAGACTCTCAGACGTTAAAAGATGAACTCTTGATCAGGAGAGCCAATGGCGCCTAACGGTGACTCCTTTGCTTGCGTCTTCAGAAACAGCTCTATTTCTATCTTTAATATCTCTGTTTTTCCCTTTCAGGGTTCTTTTGAAGACCCCAACCTGGAGTTACAGGCTGACTTTGGTTCTTTGCGGGAATGGGACATACCACAGGCTCTCTCTCTCTCTCCCTACAAAGGGAAAAAGCGGTGTCGCTGTTTCACAGCGAGAGGGGAGACATAAAAAACAACTCACTGATTTACGAAGTTAAAAGTCTGTTGTGTCACTTTTTCTGAGCTCTCACGACTGGCCGTTACTCGATATACCAAGGACTCGGTCTAGAAGAGTAGCGTGCTTTCAGGGTTCTGGGATCCCGTGGCCCTGGAGGCGGGCGGACTCAAGGTCGGGGCCTCTGCAGGATATCGGTGTGTTGTGGGAGACGGGAGATCGAAAACAGTGAGCTGGCTGCTGGCTGTGTGCCCAGAGACCCGAGTTCTTTGGGCACAGAGCTCAGGAAAAGTGACACAACACCTTAAACATCGTAAATCAGCGAGTTCTTGGTTATGTCTCCCCACTCTCTTTTTCCCTTATTAGGGAGAAAGAGAGAGCCTGTGGTTTGTCGAATTACCGGGTGAACGAGTAGTCTTTGGGGTACTGCACGTCTGCGTCTTTATGGATGCTTTGCTCACACTTGAGTGCTCAGTGGGGGTTGCCGATTGTTTTTGTTTTGCTGGTGGGGGAGGGGGATTGTCGTGGGAGGGGGGAGCTGGAGTTCGAACCTTTAACTGTCAATCGTTCTTTGGGGCACTCCTCTGTTTTCGTGGATGTTTGTGAAGAAAAAGAATTTCAGGATGTATACTGTACACATTTCTCTGACACTGAATGTAGCTCATCGTGGTACCTGCACTGCACTCTCTCAGTAACTGCAGCACTCCGTTCCTGCATATCTGCATGGCAAGCAAACTAAAGCTCATCACTGAAGTTCAGTACATGTGACATCAACAGACCAATTACCTGCCTTCAGCATCTGGGCTATAGAACCAAAATAGGTTCCTTAAGGTTGTCATAGCCGTGGGAGGGGAGGTAGTGAGGAGAAGCTCACTAAATGCCTCCAATGGAGCTCGTCTCAGACAGCCTCTGACAACCCAGTCCAGCTCCCGCCTTTCACGCCTGCCTTCGCTACTATGCCCGGTGACAGGAGAAGAGGCAAAGGCGGGTTACTGGCGCCTTATAACCAGTCGCTTTGGGCAGACGGGGCTCGTCAGCCGCGGTAGGCAGCTCATCTAGGGGAAGGAAAACTCTGATTTCAAACCTCCGCTGCCTTGCGACTATCCCCTCTCATGGGAAAGGCTTCGGGAGTAAACCCAGAGGATGGAGTCCCTACGTTGAGATCAGTGTTGACTGGCAACTCCTGGTGCCAAACTGTATCGATCTCTACGGTTCCTTTGGATTCAACAGCTGTGTGCAGAGGGGGAGCCTACTGCATGAGCGTCAGCTTGCTCTCCGTATCGTACTGCCCTGGACAGCTGGGAAACAGCATCCGCGGTCGCCCCTGACCGGCAGAGACGTCAGATAGAACCAGAGGAGCAGAGAGGGTGCAGACAGCTCTAGAGGATGTTGGTTAGGCCACACCACAGTGTGTGAGCACTGACTACAGCTCTGTAGGAAGGACGTGGGTAGCTGCAGAGCTCACCTGCACAGTGTTTCCGGTGTTTGATATTTTTTTATCTCAGGTTTCGAGGGCCTGCCGTTTCTTTCAGATTTTTTGTTGGCCAGGGACGGAGAGTTTCAGTGAAGGAGGGACCAGATAGGTGGACTGAGGTGGGTCACAGATGAGATCTACACAGAGTGTAAAGAGGGGAGATGGAGAAACTTCTCCCTGTTGCAAAGGTGTTTAAAGCCACAGGGGGTACAGAAAAACGGTCATCCACAAGACATAGAAGCAGAACCAGGCCGTTCTGCCCATGGAGTCAGTTCTGCTATTCCATCATGGCTGATTTATTATCCCTCCCAATTCCATTCTCCTGCCTTCTCTCCGTAACCTTTCAACACCCTGACTAATCAAGAACCTATCAACCTCCACTTTAAATATACTCAATGGCACTACGGGGGGGGGGGGGTGTTGGTGCAAACAGAGAAGCCATCAGGACCATCCCAGAGCGATGGCTGTAGATCAAGAGGTGTGATCCGTGCACCAGTGGTGTTGGGACATAAGCCAGGACTTGATTAACTCGGGCTCAGTTGCCTGAGCGAGGGGCATCTGATGTTAAAAGACCCAAAACACCTGATGACCGGGTTAAATCACCGATGATGTGTCCCAGTGCATCCCGAGATGCATCTCAGCATCAATATCTTGACCCACAGAGCCGTGTGAAAATGCTGACAGATTGCCATCTAGCTGACTCATTGTCTGGAACGTGAGCCCAGGCCGGCCTCTGGAAGCTCAGGGATCAGGGTTACAGCTGGGTTTGCAGCTCGAGTGCTGATGTACCTTCTTCTCCCCTTCATAGAAACATAGAAAATAGGTGCAGGAGTAGGCCATTCGGCCCTTCGAGCCTGCACCGCCATTTATTATGATCATGGCTGATCATCCAACTCAGAACCCTGTATCTGCCTTCCCGCCATACCCCCTGATCCCTGTAGCCACAAGGGCCATATCTAACTCCCTCTTAAATATAGCCAATGAACTGGCCTCAACTGTTTCCTGTGGCAGAGAATTCCACAGATTCACCACTCTCTGTGTGAAGAAGTTTTTCCTAATCTCGGTCCTAAAAGGCTTCCCCTTTATCCTCAAACTGTGACCCCTCGTTCTGGACTTCCCCAACATCGGGAACAATCTTCCTGCATCTAGCCTGTCCAATCCCTTTAGGATTTTATACGTTTCAATCAGATCCCCCCTCAATCTTCTAAATTCCAACGAGTACAAGCCCAGTTCATCCAGTCTTTCTTCATATGAAAGTCCTGCCATCCTAGGAATCAATCTGGTGAACCTTCTTTGTACTCCCTCTATGGCAAGGATGTCTTTCCTCAGATTAGGGGACCAAAACTGCACACAATACTCCAGGTGTGGTCTCACCAAGGCCTTGTACAACTGCAGTAGTACCTCCCTGCTCCTGTACTCAAATCCTCTTGCTATAAATGCCAGCATACCATTCGCCTTTTTCACCGCCTGCTGTACCTGCATGCCCACTTTCAATGACTGGTGTATAATGACACCCAGGTCTCGTTGCACCTCCCCTTTTCCTAATCGGCCACCATTCAGATAATAATCTGTTTTCCTATTTTTGCCACCAAAGTGGATAACTTCACATTTATCCACATTAAATTGCATCTGCCATGAATTTGCCCACTCACCCAACCTATCCAAGTCACCCTGCATCCTCTTAGCATCCTCCTCACAGCTGACACTGCCGCCCAGCTTCGTGTCATCCGCAAACTTGGAGATGCTGCATTTAATTCCCTCATCCAAGTCATTAATATATATTGTAAACAACTGGGGTCCCAGCACTGAGCCTTGCGGTACCCCACTAGTCACTGTCTGCCATTCTGAAAAGGTCCCGTTTATTCCCACTCTTTGCTTCCTGTCTGCTAACCAATTCTCTATCCACATCAATACCTTACCCCCAATACCGTGTGCTTTAAGTTTGCACACTAATCTCCTGTGTGGGACCTTGTCAAAAGCCTTTTGAAAATCCAAATATACCACATCCACTGGTTCTCCCTTATCCACTCTACTAGTTACATTCTCAAAAAATTCTATGAGATTCGTCAGACATGATTTTCCTTTCACAAATCCATGCTGACTTTATCCGATGATTTCACCGCTTTCCAAATGTGCTGTTATCACATCTTTGATAACTGACTTCAGCAGTTTCCCCACCACCGATGTTAGGCTAACCAGTCTATAATTCCCCGGTTTCTCTCTCCCTCCTTTTTTAAAAAGTGGGGTTACATTAGCCACCCTCCAATCCTCAGGAACTAGTCCAGAATCTAACGAGTTTTGAAAAATTATCACTAATGCATCCACTATTTCTTGGGCTACTTCCTTAAGCACTCTGGGATGCAGACCATCTGGCCCTGGGTATTTATCTGCCTTTAATCCCTTCAATTTACCCAACACCACTTCCCTACTAACATGTATTTCGCTCAGTTCCTCCATCTCACTGGACCCTCTGTCCCCTACTATTTCTGGAAGATTATTTATGTCCTCCTTAGTGAAGACAGAACCAAAGTAATTATTCAATTGGTCTGCCATGTCCTTGCTCCCCATAATCAATTCACCTATTTCTGTCTGTAGGGGACCTACATTTGTCTTTACCAGTCTTTTCCTTTTTACATATCTATAAAAGCTTTTACAGTCAGTTTTTATGTTCCCTGCCAGTTTTCTCTCATAATCTTTTTTCTCCTTCCTAATTAAGCCCTTTGTCCTCCTCTGCTGAACTCTGAATTTCTCCCAGTCCTCAGGTGAGCCACTTTTTCTGGCTAATTTGTTTGCTTCTTCTTTGGAATTGATACTATCCCTAATTTCTCTTGTCAGCCACAGGTGCACTACCTTCCTTGATTTATTCTTTTGCCAAACTGGGATGAACAATTGTTGTAGTTCATCCATGCAATCCTTAAATGCTTGCTATTGCATATCCTTTAAGTGTCATTTGCTAGTCTATCTTAGCTAATTCACGTCTCATACCTTCAAAGTTACCCCTCTTTAAGTTCAGAACCTTTGTTTCTGAATTAACTATGTCATTCTCCATCTTAATGAAGAATTCCACCATATTATGGTCACTCTTACCCAAGGGGCCTCTCACGACAAGATTGCTAATTAACCCTTCCTCATTGCTCAAAACCCAGTCTAGAATAGCCTGCTCTCTAGTTGGTTCTCAACATGTTGGTTCAAAATACCATCCCGTATACATTCCAAGAAATCCTCTTCCTCAGCACCTTTACCAATTTGGTTCACCCAATCTACATGTAGATTGAAGTCACCCATTATAACTGCTGTTCCTTTATTGCACACATTTCTAATTTCCTGTTTAATACCATCTCCGACCTCACTACTACTGTTAGGTGGCCTGTACACAACTCCCACCAGCGTCTTCTGCCCCTTAGTGTTATGCAGCTCTACCCATATCGATTCCACATCCTCCCGGCTTATGTCCTTACTTTCTATTGCGTTAATCTCTTCTTTAACCAGCAATGCCACCCCACCTCCCCTTCCTTCATGTCTATCCCTCCTGAATATTGAATATCCCTGAACGTTGAGCTCCCATCCTTGGTCACCCTGGAGCCATGTCTCTGTGATCCCAACTATATCATAATCATTAATAACAATCTGCACTTTCAATTCATCCACCTTGTTACAAATGCTCCTTGCATTGACACACAAAGTCTTCAGGCGCTCTTTTACAACTCTCTTAGCCCCTTATACAATTATGTTGAAAAGTGGCCCTTTTTGATGCTTGCCCTGGATTTGTCGGCCTGCCACTTTTACTTTTCTCCATACTACTTTTTGCTTCTACCCTCACTTTACACCCCTCTGTCTCTCTGCACTGGTTCCCATCCCCCTGTTGTGAACTAACCTCCTCTTGCCTAGCCTCTTTAATTTGATTCCCACCCCACAACCATTCTAGTTTAAAGTCACCTCAGTAGCCCTCGCTAATCTCCCTGCCAGGATATTTCAGCCCACTACATTCACTGGCAACTACTGTGGAGGCATGGGATCCAGGGAAGTTTGGTCAGGGGGATTCAGAATTGGCTTGCCTGCAGAAGGCAGAGGGTCGTGGTGGAGGGAGTACATTCGGATTGGAGGGTTGTGACTAGTGGTGCCCCGCAAGGATCTGTTCTGGGACCTCTACTTTTCGTGATTTTTATTAACGACCTGGATGTGGGGGTAGAAGGGTGGGTTGGCAAGTTTGCAGACGACACAAAGGTTGGTGGTGTTGTAGATAGTGTAGAGGATTGTCAAAGATTGCAGAGAGACATTGACAGGATGCAGAAGTGGGCTGAGAAGTGGCAGATGAGTTCAACCCGGAGAAGTGTGAGGTGGTACACTTTGGAAGGCCAAACTCCAAGGCAGAGTACAAAGTAAATGGCAGGATACTTGGTAGTGTGGAGGAGCAGAGGGATCTGGGAGTACATGTCCACAGATCCCTGAAAGTTGCCTCACAGGTAGATAAGGTAGTTAAGAAAACTTGTGGGGTGTTAGCTTTCAAAAGTCGAGGAATAGAGTTTAAGAGTTGCGATGTAATGATGCAGCTCTATAAAACTCTGGTTAGGCCACACTTGGAGTACTGTGTCCAGTTCTGGTCACCTCACTATAGGAAGGATATGGAAGCACTGGAAAGGGTACAGAAGAGATTTACCAGGATGCTGCTGGTTTAGAGAGTATGGCTTATGATCAGAGATTAAGGGAGCTAGGGCTTTACTCTTTGGACAGAAGGAAGATGAGAGGAGACATGATAGGGGTATACAAGATATTAACAGGAATAGATAGAGTGGACAGCCAGCACCTCTTCCCCAGGGCACCACTGCTCAATACAAGAGGACATGGCTTTAAGGTAAGGGGTGGGAAGTTCAAGGGAGATATTAGAGGAAGGTTTTTTACTCAGAGAGTGGTTGGTGTGTGGAATGCACTGCTTGAGTCAGTGGTGGAGGCAGATACACTAGTGAAATTTAAGAGACTACCAGACAGGTATATGGAGGAATTTAAGGTGGGGGGGTTATATGGGAGGCAGGGTTTAAGGGTCAGCATAACATTATGGGCCGAAGGGCCTATACTGTGCTGTACTATTCTATGTTCTATGTAGACTGGAGAACTGGTCCATTGAGGTTTTGTGGGTGGAACTGAGGAATAAGGAAGTTATCACAATGTTAATGGGGCTATATTACACACTACCCGACAGTTCACGGGGTTTACAGGAACAAATCTGTAGAGATCACAGGCTGTTGCAACAAACATACAGTTTTGGTCACCTATCTACAGGAAAGATGTAAATAAGATTGAAAGAGTACTTTACAAGGATGTTGCCGGGTCTGGAGGCCTGAGTTATGAGGGAAGATTGAATAGGTTAGGACTTTATTCCTTGGAATGTGGAAGATTGAGAGGAGATTTGATAGAGGTATACAGAATTACGAGGGGTATAGATCTGGTAAATGCAAGCAGGCTTTTTCCACCGAGGTTGGGTGGGACTACAATTAGAGGTCATGGGTTAAGGGTGAAAGGTGAAAAGTTTAAGGGGAACATGACGGGAAACTTCTTCATTCAGAAGGTCGTGCGAGTGTGGAACGAGCTGCCAGCTCAGGTGGAGGGTGCAAGCTCGATTTCAACGTTTAAGAGAAGTTTGGATCAGTACAGGGATGGGGAGGGGCGTGATCCGGTTGCAGGTCGATAGGAGTAGGCAGTGTAAATGGTTTGGCACAGATAAGATGGGCTAAAAGTCCTCTTCTACGCTGTAATTTTTTTTTATGACTCTAAGGGAGAGGGGAGGGAGCAGGAAGCACCAGAGACATACTGTAATGAACAATAAACCAATTGTTTGGAATCTGATGACCTTGCCTGCTGTCTCAGAGCTGGGTGTGTCCGTACCTGTGCCACCAACGTTCCCCTGCCCTGGCACTCCTTCTCTGCCACCTGTCCCTCACCCCTCCCACGGCGCTCCACTCCCAACATCCTTTGCCAGATTTACAACCGTGCTCTCCGCTCCATGTTGACAAATGCAGTACTGTGCAAAGGTCTTCGGCACCCTGTTTATCTGTAAGTACCTGAGACTTTTGCGTGGTACTGTGCCATCATGGAGCACAGAACCAGGCCCTTTGGCCCAAGCTGAGTAAGGTGCCCCGGTCCGCGAGTCGCTTCTGAGCAGACCTGGGGCGGCTCATCGGGCGTGCTCACCGGAATGCCCATCCCTGGCGCGTCCAGGATGCAGAAGTCGTCGTTGTCGGTGGAGTCGCTGCCTGCCTCGCTTCCTTCACAGGGGAACGCGTCCAGCCGGTCGGCCATCGGGGGCGGCTTTGCCGGGGGCTTGTCCTGGTTGTTCTCGCCCGGGAAGAGATAGACGGACACAGGGGAGTCCTGGCGGAGTAACGGCATCCCACCTGCTGGCGGGAGAAGGGCACAGCCCCAGTCACATTGCAGCCAATTAACTGGGAGCGAAAGTCCGAACTAAACTAATCTCTTCTGCCTACACCAAGCCCATATCCCTCCATTCCCTGCACATTCACGTGTCTATTGGATCTGCCTCCACCACCACCCCTGGTACCACGTTCCAGGCACCCACCACTCTCTGTGCAGAAAAAACTCAGACCTCTGGTTCACTCAAAGCCCAAGAAAGCACATCTCCTTTAAACTTTCCTCCTCTCACCTTCAATGCACACTTTCTGGTGTGAGACATTTGCAGTCTGGGAGAAAGGTAACAGCTCTCCGCAGTACCTACACGTCTCGCGATCTGATAAACCTCTATTGGGTCTCCCCGAGCTCCGGCACTCCAGAGAAAACAACCCGAGTTCATCCGGCCTCAGCCCCTCCTTTCAGCTCCAATCCAGGCAGCATCCTGGTAAACTGGGAGCTGACACATCTCTGAATCTCAGAGTCTCATTATCCCAGCTCCTCCACCTGATCGTGTCACTGCCCCCTCTCTTAATCCCTGCCACTGACTCTGCTTTCCCCGCCACTGCAGATTGGTGAGGAACCATCTTTCCGACCCTGACGGGTACACACCAACACATCCTCAGGACGTTCCCATGTGTGTGGGAGTTAGTGATATTAGCCCCTGTCAGATCTCACTGAACAAACTCATCCCTCCTCTTGTCTGGGTAGACACACAATGTGACACGTTCACATTCTCTCCCTCTCCTCCACCTCCCTTGTTCTCTCTCTCTCACACACACACACGCAGTATTTACTGCCAACCCCCTCTGCCCTCGAACTGGAGGCAGTTAACAATGGATCACATTGGGTGGTCCGCGGCTGTGTTGACGCCAGTCCAGGTTAAAGACGGCAAATTTCCGAAAAATAAAACAAAGGGTTTTTAACCCCAATCCAGTGGTTTCATGCTCTTACTTCACTTAAGCTTCCAGATTTGTTTAAATATTTGTGCTTACACCCATCAGCAGTGCAACCTGGTCTACAGCTTTGCTAACTCATTACCTCTGCATTTCATGAGTCACCAACACTGACACAGTGCCTATAAAAAAGAATTCACCCACCTTGGAAGTTTTCATGGTTTATTGTTTTACAACATTGAATCACAGTGGATTTAATTTGGCTTTTTTGGCACTCATCAACAGAAAAAGACTCTTTCGTATCGAAGTGAAAACAGATCTCTACAAAGGGATCTGTATTAATTACAAATATAAAACACAACATTTGACTGTATAATTACTCACCCCCTTCAAGTCGGTATTTAGTAGATGCACCTTTGGCAGCAATTATAGCCTGCTGTATGTGGATCGGTCTCTGTCAGCTTTGCACATCTGGACACTGCAATTTTTCCCAATTCTTTACAAACCTGCTCAAGCTCTGTCAGATTGCATGGGGATTGTGAGTGAACAGCCCTTTTCAAGGCCAGCCACAAATTCTCAATTGGATTGAGGTCTGGACTCTGACTTGGCCACTCCAGGATATTAACTTTGTTGTTTTTAAGCCATTCCTGTGTAGCTTTGGCTTTGTACTTGGGGTCATTGTCTTGCTGGAAAACAAATCTTCTCCCAAGTCTCAGTTCTCTTGCAGACCGCATCAGGATTTCCCTGTATGTTGCTGCATTCGCTTTACCCTCTGCCTTCACAAGCCTTCCAGGGCCTGTTGCAGTGAAGCATCCCCATAGCATGATGCAGCCACCATGTTTCATGGTGGGGATGGTGTGTTTTTGATAATGTGCGGTGCTTGGCTTTCACCAAAGACAATGTTTAGTCTGATGGCCAAAAAGCTCAATTTTGGTTTCATCAGACCACAGAAACTTTTTCCAGCTGACTTCAGAGTCTCCCACATGCCTTCTGCCATATTCTAGCTGAAACTTCATGTGAGAATTTTTCCACAGTGGCTTTCTCTTTGCCACTCCCCCATAAAGCTGTGACTGGTGAAGCACCCAGGCAACAGCTGTTGTGTGCACAGTCTCTCCCATCTCAGCCACTGAAGCTCGTAACTCCTCCAGAGTTGTTACAGGTCACTTGGTGGCCTCCCTCACTAGTCCCCTTCTTAGATAGATAGATAGATAGATAGATATACTTTATTGATCCCGAGGGAAACTGGGTTTCGTTACAGCCGCACCAACCAAGAATAGAGCATAAATACAGCAATACAAAAACCACAAACAATCAAACAACAAAATGCAAACTAAGCCAGATGGAAAAAAGTCCAGGACCAGTCTATTGGCTCAGGGTGTCTGACCCTCCACGGGAAGGCCTTTCTTGCACGGTCACTCAGTTTTGAGGGCAGCCTGCTCGAGGTAGATTTACAACCGTGCCATATTCTATCCCTTTCTTGATGATTGACTTAGCTGTACTCCAAGGGATATTCAGTGGCTTGGAAATTTTCTTGTATCCATCTCCTAACTTGTGCTTTTCAATAAGCTTTTCGGGAGTTGCTTGGAGTGTTCTTTTGTCTCCATGGTGTAGTTTTTGACAGAATACTGACTCACCAGCAGTTGGACCTTCCAGATACAGGAGTATTTTTACTATAGTCAATTGAAACACCTTGACGGCACACGGTGATCTCCATTTAACTAATTACGTGACTTCTAAAACCAATTTGTTGCACCAGTGATGATTGTGTGTGTCATATTAAAAGGGGTGAATACTTACGCAATCAATGATTTTATATTTTATATTTGTAATTAATTTAGATCACTTTGTAGAGATCTGTTTTCACTTTGACACAAAAGAGTCTTTCTCTGTTGATCAGTGTCAAAAATGCCAAATTAAATCCACTGTGATTCAATGTTGTAAAACGATAAACATGAAAACTTCCAAGGGGGCGTGGGGGTGAATACTTTTTATAGGCACTGCACATTAACTCATTCACTGCTATGTACTTGTCCACAAACGCATGCCCTCATGCGCTGCCCCTCAGATGCAGACTCAACCGCACCCTCTCCTCCAACCGCGGACACCTCACGCCCTCCTCAGGCCTCACCACAGATGTGCAGCCACCCACACCTCCCCTCAGACACAGCACACCCATCTGCACCCTTCACTCTTCAAACGCGTGCTCCCCTGTATTCCCATCCGCACCCCCGTCGCGCCCCCATTGAAGGGCCGCTAATGCCACTCGCCTGCGCTCAGGCGCCGTCGCCCGAGCACGACCGCGCTCCCCACCCACGTGCTCGGACCGCGAGCCGGTTCCACTCACCTGTCCCCTCAGCCGAGTCTCTGCGGCTCCGCTCCGTGTCGATCAGGGCGTCCGTCAGGTCACCCTGGTTGATCTCGGCCGTCTCCGCTGGGAGTCGAGGCGGGAGGGGCGTCGCTGACTCTGGCAACTGGAGGGTAGGGAGAGCCGAGGTTAAAACCCATCTGATCGTCCCGGGGTGCACAGCCCCTCCCACTCGACAGCCCGCACCGAGAACCCTGACCTCTCGCACGGTTCTGGGTGGGGACTGCGTACAGGCCAGGGTATTACAGTATAGAAAACCACAGCACAGAAACAGGCCCTTTGGCCCATCTAGTCTATTCTGAAAGGACTCTCCCTTCACAACACACTGTTCAGCAGCAAGATGCTTTTGTCTGAAAAGGTTCCACGTCCTTCCTTTGTTTCCTGGCTGTCTGCGGGAAGACCAATCTCAGGGTTGCATACGGCATGCATACTTTGATAATAAAGGTACTTCGAAGCCTGAATCTCTGAGTCTCAGCAGCTGAGGTGTTTCAGGTAAAGATCCTGTATCTGCATCAGCTTCGGATGATCAGCTGCCACAACTGCTGAGCTGCCCTAAATTCCAGTACCTGTCATCTCTCAGCTCTCCTGCTTCCTTCCTAGCTTCCCAAACTGCACTCACCACCCCAGGATTCGCCCACTCCCCGATTCCTCACAACCTGGAAGGCCATTCAGCCCATCAAGTAAACCTTTGCTCACAAAACAACCCTATTTATCACTAAATTTCCACGGAACCCACTCCCACCAAACATCCAGCAGACCAGGAGCTGGTACATAAGGTTGGAAACATGAACCACAAGGCTCAAGAACAGTTTGAATATTAAGATTACATAAGCAGTATACAGCCCTGAAATTTGTCTTCCCATAGACAGCCATGAAACAAAGAAACACCATAGAACTCATAAACACAAAATACTCTGCGGATGCTGGGGTCAAAGCAACACTCACACAACACCACAGAACTGTTCAGAGAACAACATCAACTCCTAAACGCAAAACAGAATCCAAATCGCGCGAACAGCAAAATAGCGAGCAAGAAACAGAATATAAAACACCAAACCACAAACTCATCAAAACAGTCCACAACATACAAGACCTGGGCCCATAGGAGCAGAATTAGGCTATTTGGCCCATCAAGTCTGCTCTGCCATTCCATCATGGCAATCCATTTCCCTCTCAGCCCCAATCTCCTCCTTTCATGCCCTGACCAATCAAGAATCTATCAACCTCTGCTTTAAATATACATAAAGACTTGGCCTCCATAGCTGCCTGTGACAATGAATTCCACAGATTCACCACTCTCTGGCTAAAGAAGTTCCTCCTCATCTCTACTCTGAAAGGACACCCCTCTATGCTGAGGCTGTGTCCTCTGGTCTTTGACTCTCCCACCATAGAAAACATCCTCTCCACATCCATTCTATCAAGGCCTTTCACCATTCCAAAGGTTTCAATGAGGTCACCCCTCATTCTTCTGAATTCCAGCAAATACAGGCCCAGAGCCATCAAACATTCTTCATATGACAAGCCATTCAATCCTGGAATCATTTTCCTGAACCTCCTTTGAACTCTCTCCAGTTTCAACACATCCTTTCTCAGATAAAGGGCCCAAAACTGCTCACAGAACTCCAAGTGAGGCCTCACAAATGCTTTATGAAGTTTCAACATTATATTCATTCTTGCTTTTATATTCTAATCCTCTTGAAATGAGAGCTAATGCTGCATTTGCCTTCCTCACCACAGACCCAACCTGCAAATTAACCATTAGGAAATCCTGCATAATGACTCCCAAGTCCCTTGCACCTCCAATTTTTTGTATTTTGTCTCCATTTAGAAAATAGTCAGCCCTTTCATTTCTTCTACCAAAATGCCTGACCGTACACTTTCCAACACTGTATTCCATCTGCCATTTCTTTGCTCACTCTCCCAATCTGTCTAAATTCTTCTGTAGCCTCTCTACTTCCTCAAAACTCCAAGGATCTTCATATAGTCTGCAAAGTTTGCAACAAAGCCATCAACTCCATCATCCAAATCATTGACATTTAATGTAAGAGGAGTCAGTCCCAACACAGTCCCCTGTGGAACACCACTAGTCACCAGCAGCCAACTAGAAAAGGCTTCCTTTATTCCCACTCTTTACCTCCTGCCAATCAGCCACTGCTTTATCCATGCTAGGAAATTTCCTGTAATATCATGGGCTCATAGCTTGCTAAGCAGCCTCATGTGTGGCACCTTGTCAAAGGCCTTCTGAAAGTCCAACTTCGCAACACCAACTGATTCTCCTTTGTCTCTCCTGCTAGTTATTTCTTCAAAGAATTCCAACAGATTTGTCAGGCAAGATTTTCCCTTGAGGAGACCATGCTGAGTATGGCCTATTTTATCATGTGCCTCCAAGTACCCTGAGACCTCATCCTTAATAATCAACTCCAACATCTTCCCAACCACTGAGGTCAGACTAACTGGCCTATAGTTTCCTTTCTTCTGCCTCTCTTCCTTCTTGAAGAGTGGAGTGATATTTGCAATTTTCCAGTCTTCCGAAACCATTCCAGAACCTAGTGATTCCTAAAAGATCATTACTAATGCCTCCACAATCTCTTCAGCCACATCCTTCAGAACTCTGGGGTGTAATCAGTCTGGTCCAGGCGACTTATCAGACCTTTCAGTTTCCCAGGAACCCATACCAGGCAAGGTGAATGGGTCTATTGATCATTACAGAATGTCTCTCTGGTGCTTCCCGCTCCCTCCCCTCTCCCTTCCCCTTTTCCCAACCATGATTCCCCTCTCCCTGTCCCCTTCCCACTCTCAGTCCACAATAGAGACCCAGATCAGAATCAGGTTTATCATCACTCACATATGTCATGAAATTTGGGGGTTTTTTTGTGGCAGTAAAATGACTACAGTACTGTGCAAAAGTCTTAGGCACCAAAACTATATATATGCACAGTACTGCGATATAGAAACACCAAAATACGTGGGGAGCTTTTGTTTTGAATGCCAGCCACACAGAACCTTCCAGACTGAATCTGCTCGTTTATTCATTTCGAGATACAGGGTGGAGTTGGCCCTTCCGGTCCAACAAGCCGCAATGCCCAGCAACCCCCTAATCACTGGATAATTTACAACCCCCAATTTTCTGAGTAACCGGGACGTCTTTGGACTGTGGGAGGAAACCACAGCAGTCAGGTGAAACCCACGCCTTGCAGGGGAGAACGCAGGAACTCCTTACGGACAGCACCTGAACTCCAACGTGCTGAGCTGCAATCGTGCCGCGCTAACCGTTAACTGCTTCACTACTGTCATATATATTGAGGGCGAGTGAAAACACAGCTTTACATTGCCACCCCTGCAGAACACTTCACCACCGCAGCGTAGCGAGATAGCACAAGGGAAAAAGAACATCAGAATGTAGAATAAAGTGGCAGTTACAGACAGAGCATGTTGCAGCCAGACAATCAAGTTCAAAGATCACAACACAGTGGATCATGAGGTCAACAGCCCATCTTATCAGACCGGGTGTTGGTCAGCAGTATTCTGTAGTTAACACCTCTGTTCTACAGAGGTACTGTGGAGAGCTCTCTAACCGTCTGCTTCACCATCTGTTCTGGGAGTGCCGGGGTGGGAGAGGGAAACTGCACAGGATCGAAATGAGCTGCAGAAAGTTGTAAACTCAGTCAGCTCCATCATGGGCACCGGCCTCCCCAGCATCCAGGACGTCTTCAAGGAGCGATGCCTCAAAAAGGCAGCATCCATCATTAAGGACCCCCATCACCCAGGACAGGCCCTCTTCTCATTGCTACCATCAGGGAGGAGGGACAGGAGCCTTAAGACACACACTCAATGATTCAGGAACAGCTTCTTCCCCTCTGACATCAGATTTCTGAATGGACATTGAACCCATGAACAGTACCTCACTGATTTTTCTCTCTTTTTGCATTATTTATTTAATTCTTACTGCAATTCACAGTTTTTATTATTCTGTATTGCGATGTACTGCTGCCATATAACAAATTTCACAACATTTGCTGGTGATATTAAACCTGATTCAGATTCTTATAACAGGCAGTAAAAGCTGCCCTTGAGCCTAGTGGGACGTGCTTTCAGTCTTTCATATCTTCTGTCCAACGGGAGAGAGGAGGCAGGAGACTCCATTGCAGAGGGACAGAAACCAGAGTGCCAGAACAGTTAGTGGAGGGGTTGTGGAGACAGATGTTTGTAAGTCCTCAGACAAAGTCAGGAATCAAAGGGTTGAGCGTGGTGTGACTAGTGTCATGAGTTGCGTATATTTTAATGCAAGCAGTATCGTAGGAAAGCTGGATAAACTCAGGGCGCAGATCAACACCTGGAATTACGACATTGTAGCCATTAGTGAGATTTGGTTGCAGGAGGGGCAGGATTGGCAGCTCGGTATTCTGGGATTCTGTCGTTTTAGATGTGACAGAGCAGGAGGGATCAAAGGGAGAGGAGTTACTGGTCAGGGAAAATGTCACGCAGTGCTCAGTCAGGACAGAGCGGAGAACTGGTCCAGTGAGGCGTCGTGGGTGGAATTGTGGAGTAAGAAAGGTACGACCACTTTAATGGGGCTGTATTCCCCACCACCCAACAGTCTGCGGGATGTAGTCGAACAAATTTGTAGAGAGATCGCTGTGTAAGAAACATAAGGTTGTTTAGAAGGTGATTTTGACTTTCCACACATTAACCGGGGCTCCCATACTGTAAAAGGACGAGATGGGACAGAGTTTGTCAAATGTGTTCAGAAAGTTTCCTTATGTAGAAGTCCCAACGAGAAAGTGTGCAATACTCGATCTGCTGTTGGGGAATGAGTCAGGGCAGGTGGCAGAAATTTGTTCAAGGGAACACTTTGCATCCTCTGCACCCAAGTGCCATTAAGTTCAAAGTAAACATTTAAAAACATAGGCCTGGCCTGCGGGTTGAGATTCTAAATTGGGACAGCCTGTTTTCTGCCTAAGGTGTACTTGGTAAGTGGGAGGCCTTCAAAAGTGAAATTTTGAGAATACAAAGCTTGTATGTGCCTGTCAGAATAGAAGGTAAAGATAACAAGTGTAGGGAACTTTCATTTTCGAGAGCTGTTGAGGTTCTGGTTAAGAAGCAAAAAAAGGAGGTGCATAGCAGGTATAGGCAGGAAGGAACAAATGAGGTGCTTATGGAGTACACAAAATGCAAGAGAACACTTAAGATAGAAATCAGGAGGGCTACAAGAAGGCATGAGGTTTCTCTGGCAGACAAGCTGATGGAGCATCCTCAGAGATGAAACAGATATGTTAAGAGCAAAAGGATTGCAAGGGACAAGATTGGTTCTCCGGAAAATCAGAATGGTGATCTGTGTGTGGAGCTGGAAGAGATGGGGAAGATCTTCAATGAATTTTTTGCAACTATATTTACTCAGGAGATGGGCGCAGAGTCTATAGAAGTGAGGCAAAGAGGCGTCGGTGTGTGGGTGTGTAGCTGAGGGGTACAGTCTGGGAATTTGGGAAGCTTAAAGCGTGGGATTGGTAGTGAGAGATGCTCTGGTTAGGAAGGGAGGGTGCGTAAAAGATTCACGGGGACGTTACCAGGACTTGACGGATAGACTGGAACTTTAACTTTGAAGTGTAGGGACGATCTTATAGAGATTTACAAAATTATGATTTTACCATTTTATGATATTCTGAATTATGGCTGGATTAGAAGGGATGAGGCTGGACAAACTTGGGTTGTATTCTCTGGAGTGCTGGAGGTTGAGGGGAGATCTGACTGAGGTTTGTAAGATTTTAAGAGGCACCGATAGAGTGGACAGACGGTATCTGTTCCCCAGGGTTGAAATGTCGAATACCAGAGGGCATGCATTGAAGGTGAGAGGGGGAAAGTTCAAAGGAGATGTGAGGGGCAAGGTTTTTGTTTGACACAGGGAGTGGTGGGAGCCTGGAATGCACCGCCTGGGGTGGTGGCCGAGGCCGGTAAATTCTGGCCGGTTTGAGTACAGAGGAGCTAACCTGGCTTGCTGCCCGCTATTTGGAAGCATTGAAGTTGATGTAGCATAACCGTGGGAGATTGTCTCGGACATTTCACTTGAGATCGCAAGACTCTATTGGGCAGCGATAGAAGTTAAGTTGCTGCAGGCCTGTTACGCTGGTCTGGTGGAGGGAGAGTCGACAAGGGGGGCAGTGTAGCCTCATTTGTAGTGAGAACTAGGCCTCAAGCCTCGGGCTTGCCTGCTGCTGCAGACCAGGTGAGAGGGGCGGAAGCGTTACAGCATGGTTGAGCTTGGCTGGGGCCCGGCCTGGCCCGTCAGTGCTGTCCTCCCGCGTTCAGGAGTTGCAACGACAGGCTGGATTGCCTGAGTCTGTACACTGCCGGGAGCCTGTACCATCGACTGCTGGACACAGTCGCCCAGCGTCTTGGACGATATGTTTTGTTTTGAGTGAAAATGCTTCTTTGCTCGATGTTTTGAATTATGTTACTCACTATTTTGAATGTGTGCTGCTATTTTGAATCTTTTGCACCTCGGCCCCATAGAAACACTGTCTTGTTCAGCTGTATCCACACAGTGCCTATAAAAAGTATTCACCCCCCCCCGGAAGTTTTCATGTTTTATTATTTTACAATATTGAATCACAGTGGATTTAATTTAGCTTTTTTGACTCTGATCAACAGAAAAAAACTCATGTCAAAGTGACAATAGATCTCTACAAAGTGATCTAAATTAATTACAAAAACACAAAATTGCTGATTACATAATTATTCACCTCCCTTTAATATGATACATTAAATTATCGCTGGTGCAGTCAATTGGTTCTAGAAGTGACATTATTAGTTAAATGGAGATCTGTTTTTGGAGACCTGTGTGCAGTCAAGGTGATTCAATTGATACAGATGACCTGACGGACGCCCTGATCGACACGGAGCGGAGCCGCAGAGACTCGGCTGAGGGGACAGGTGAGTAGGACCGGCTCGCGGTCCGAGCTCGTGGGTGGGGAGCGCGGTCGTGCTCGGGCGACGGCGCCTGAGCGCGGGCGAGTGGCATTAGCGGCCCTTCAATGGGGGCGCGACGGGGGTGCGGATGGGAAGGCGGGGGAGCACGCGTTTGAAGAGTGAAGGGTGCAGATGGGTGTGCTGTGTCTGAGGGGAGGTGTGGGTGGCTGCACATCTGTGGTGAGGCCTGAGGAGGGTGTGAGGTGTCCGCGGTTGGAGGAGAGGGTGCGGTTGAGTCTGCATCTGAGGGGCAGCGCATGAGGGCATGCATTTGTGGACAAGTACATAGCAGTGAATGAGTTAATGTGCAGTGCCTATAAAAAGTATTCACCCCCACGCCCCCTTGGAAGTTTTCATGTTTATCGTTTTACAACATTGAATCACAGTGGATTTAATTTGGCTTTTATAACACTGATCAACAGAGAAAGGCTCTTTTGTGTCAAAGTGAAAACAGATCTCTACAAAGTGATCTAAATATTACAAATTTAAAATACAAAATCATTGATTGCATAAGTATTCACCCCCTCTAATATGACACACCAAACCATTACTGGTGCAGCCAATTGGTTTTAAGAAGTTACATCATTAGTTAAATGGAGATCACCGTGTGCAGTCAAGGTGTTTCAATTGATTGTAGTAAAAATACACCTGTATCTGGAAGGTCCAACTAATGGTGAGTCAGGATCCTGACAAAAACTACACCATGAAGACAAAAGAACACTCCAAGCAGCTCCACGAAAAGGTTATTGAAAAGCACAAGTCAGGAGATGGATACAAGAAAATTTCCACGTCACTGAATATCCCTTGGAGTACAGTTAAGTCAATCATCAAGAAAGAGATAGAATATGGCACAGTTGTAAATCTGCCTCGAGCAGGCCATCCTCAAAACTGAGTGACCGTGCAACAAGGGGTCAAGCGAAGGAGGTCACGATAAGACCTATGACAACTCTGGAGGAGTTACAAGCTTCAGTGGCTGAGGTGGGAGAGACTGCGCATACAATAGCTGTTGACTGGGTGCTTCACCAGTCACAGCTTTATGGGTGAGCGGCCAAGAGAAAGCCACTGTTAAAAAAAAGGGGAAGGAATGTTGACTCAGACCATGAGAGGCCTACGTCGGGCATTTTCATGCCTTACAAGGCGCAAATTGGAAGTCTATGTGGGCACCACTCCTCGCACAGATACTAGAGCAATGTGTAGTTAAGTGCCTTGCTCAAGGACACAAACACGCTGCCACAGCTGAGGCTCGAACTAGTGACCTTCAAATCACTAGATGAATGCCTTAACCACTTGGCCACGTGCCCAACACTAAAAAAACTCACCTGAAATTTTGGCTAGAGTTTGCCAGAAGGCACTTGGGAGACTCTGAAGTCAGCTGGAAAAAGGTTCTGTGGTCTAATGAAACCAAAATTGAGCTTTTTGGCCATCAGACTAAATGCTATGTTTAGCGTAAACCAAACACCACACATTATCAAAGACACGCCATCCCTATCATGGAGTATGGTGGTGACTGCATCACGCTGTGGGGATGTTTCACTGCAGCAGGCCCTGGAAGGATTGCGAAGGCAGAGGGTAAAATGATTGTAGCAAAATACAGGGAAATCCTGGAGGAAATCCTGATGCAATCTGCAAGAGAACTGCGACTTGGGAGAAGATTTGTTTTCCGGCAAGACAATGATCCCAAGCATAAAGTCAAATCTACACAGGAATGGCTCAAAAACAACAAAATTAATATCCTGGAGTGGCCAAGTCAGAGTCCAGACCTCAATCCAATTGAGAATTTGTGGCTGGACTTGAAAAGGGCTGTTCACTCACGATCCCCATGCAATCTGACTGAGCTTGAGCAGTTTTGTAAAGAAGAATGGGGAAAAACTGCAGTGTCCAGAAGTGCAAAGCTGATAGAGACCGATCCACACAGACTCAAGGCTGTAATTGCTGCCAAAGGTGCATCTACTAAATACTGACCTGAAGGGGTCAGTAATTATGCAATCAATTATTTTGTGTTTTATATTTTTAATTAATACAGGTCACTTTGTAGAGACCTGTTCTCACCTTGACACAAAAGAGTCTTTTTCTGTTGGTCAGCGTCAAAACAGCCAAATTCAATCCACTGTGATTCAACGTTGTGAAACAATAAAACATGAAAACTTCCTTGGGTTGGGGCTGCATACTTTTTAATAGGCACAGTATATGGTTTGAATGATAATTAAACTTGACTTCAGCGATGTTTAAATAGGTACGGGAATGAGAGGGAAATGGAAGGATGTGGGGATTGTGCAGGCAGAAGGGGTAGTTCAGTTGGACATTTGATTACTATTGAATCGTCACTGTGGGCTGAAAGGCCTGGTTTGTGACGTGCTGTTCAGTGTGGGTGGATGGTCACAGAGCAGCCTGACACCACAAGAGAGACGTGTGAGGAGGATGATTCAAAACAGACATGTGAGAAATGTCCACACACAGGGTGATGGATATCTAGCAGGTGATGATGTGCCAGGGGAATGATTCAAAACAGACGTGTGGGGAAACGTTCACACACAGGGTGATGGATACCCAGCAGGTGATGATGTGCCAGGGGAAACGTTCACACACAGGGTGATGGATACCCAGCAGATGATGACATGCCAGGGGAATGATTCAAAACAGACGTGTGGGGAAACGTTCACACACAGGGTGATGGATACCCAGCAGGTGATGATGTGCCAGGGGAAACGTTCACACACAGGGTGATGGATACCCAGCAGATGATGACATGCCAGGGGAATGATTCAAAACAGACGTGTGGGGAAACGTTCACACACAGGGTGATGGATACCCAGCAGGTGATGATGTGCCAGGGGAAACGTTCACACACAGGGTGATGGATACCCAGCAGATGATGATATGCCAGGGGAATGATTCAAAACAGACGTGTGGGGAAACGTTCACACACAGGGTGATGGATACCCAGCAGGTGATGATGTGCCAGGGGAGTGATTCACACACAGGGTTACGACAAGAAGATGATGATGTGTCAGGGGAGTGATTCACACACAGGGTTACGACGAGAAGATGATGATGACAAAGCTTGAATGGTATTTAGACAGGTGCCGAGATGAAAGGAGTTCAAAGTGGCATGGGTGAAAGGTGGACAGTTTGGTCAGCATGGACAATGTGGGCCGAAGGGCCTGTTTCTGTGTGTATGACTTCCGTCGGACTGGGGGAGGTGCAGGGTTGAAGAGAAGAGCTGGAAAGCTGATAAGTGAAAGAGGTAAAGTGCTGGAGAAGGGGGAATCTGATGGGAGAGGGTAGAAGACCATGGAAGGAAAGGAAGGGGGATGAGCAGCCGAGGGAGGTGAAGAATCTTCGGCCTATATCTGTCTAAACCAGGGATTCCCAACCTGGACCCTTTGGTTAATGGTATTGGTCCCATGGCATAAGAAAGGTGGGGACACCCTGCTCGAAATCTTCCTATTCACGTACCAGTTACTGTATCTGTCCCTGCCACCTCCTGTGGCAGCTCTTCACAAGTACCCACCAGGTCGCGAGCAAATCTCTCCCCTCTCGCCAGCCTGGCTCCCCACGGACATTTGCCCTGTGTACGACCTCCCCCATGTGGAAGACGTCAAAGCTACCGACGGGAAAGAGTCAGGGGGAGCTGAAACCCAACGGAGTCTCGGCAAGCCAGGCAGCCTCCGTGGCGAGGGAGACTGCAAAGGTTTCAGATCGAGGACACCCCCCCGAGGAAAGGAGAAACGTTTTGCAGGCAGCTGAGGTGGGGGGAGGGGGAGGGCCTTGAGCTAGTCTGAAAGGATGAAACGATGCAGCAGGTACAGGGAAGTGAAGATCAGATGAAGTTTCCTTATCAGTGTAAGGCGTTGATAATGTGGCAATGATCGCGTTATGTTGTAACGTCTGCAGTTAGAACTTAACAGGCCACAACGTACAAACTGAAACAAAACGGCAGGCAGCCAGAAATGGCCAAACGTACACACAGAGAAAGAGCAAGTTCTCTAACGTTGGAGAAGTGAATATCAAGCCCTGTGAACTGCAGTGCATCTGTACAGGAAATTACGTGTCCTTGCATTCTAACTTTGCAAGAGGCTGCCAGGCAGAGAGAGCAGAGGGGGAGTGATGAAAACTGAAGATTGTTTGTTGTCGTTCACCAGTGGCGGGTGTAGAGCAGGGTAAAACAATTGTCGCTCCAGATCTGAGGCAGCGAAATGACACAATTAGTGCAGATACAGAAGCAATTCGATAAAGCACAGCCCGCAAGTAACTGAGTGTAGCTGTGTGTATGTACGACTAGCTTACACAGATAGACTGATGGTAAGGACATAGGTGACTCAGACAGCAAATGGTAAAGAGACAGAGACTCTTGGCCAGGGAACTCTTCTCAGTAGCGGCAGGACACATGAAAACACAGTAGGACGGTGACTATATCAGGGTACAGGACTGTGCTAAAGTCTTTGGCATATAGCCAGGATGCCTAAAACCTTAGCACAGTACTGTAGGTATGAGCTGTGGGGTGCATGGGGGGTGGGGGGTGGGAAATGAAGGGTGCTGAGGAGTGGCTGATGTGAACGTTGTGGTGTCTGGGGGTGTGGAAGGCTGAGCTGGGGTGGGGGAGGGTGAGTTGGGGTGCGGGAGGGCGAGTGGGGTTGCGGGAGGGCGAGCCGGGGGTCGAGCCGGGGGTGGTGGAGGGCAAGTCGGGGGTGGCGGAGGGCGAGTCGGGGTGAGGGAGGGTGAGTTGGGTGTGGAAGAGTGATTTGGGGGCATGGAAGGATGAGTTGGGATGGGGAGGGTGAATCGGAGTGGGGGAGGGTGAGGGTGAGTCGGGGTGGAGGAGGGGGAGGTGGAGTCAGAGTTGGGGAGGGTGAGCTGGGTGAGGAAGAGTGATTTGGGGGCATGGAAGGATGAGTTGGGATGGGGAGGGTGTAATCGGGTGGGGCAGGGTGAGGGTGAATCGGGTGGGGGAGGGTGAGGGTGAGCAGGGGTGGGGGAGGGTGAATGGGGGAGGGTGAGGGTGAATCGGGGTGGGGAGGGTGAGTCGAGGCGGGGGAGGGTGAGTCGGGGCGGGGGAGGGTGAGTGGGGGCGGGGGAGGCGGAGGGTGAGTGGGGGTGGGGAGGGTGAGTGGGGTGGGGGAGGGTGAGCGTGAGTTGGGGAGGGGGAGGGTGAGGGGGGGTGGGGGAGGGTGAGTCGGGGCGGGGGAGGGTGAGTGGGGGCCGGGAGGCGGAGGGTGAGTGGGGGTGGGGGAGGGTGAGCGTGAGTTGGGGAGGGGGAGGGTGAGGGGGGGTGGGGAGGGTGAGGGTGAGGGGGGGTGGGGGAGGGTGAGGGTGAGTGGGGGTGGGGGAGGGTGAGGGTGAGTGGAGGAGGGTGAGGGTGAGTCGGGGTGGGGGAGGGTGAGGGTGAGTCGGGGTGGGGGAGGATGAGTGGGGGTGGGGCAGGGTGAGGGTGAATCGCGGTGGGGGAGGGTGAGGGTGAATCGCGGTGGGGGAGGGTGAGTGGGGGTGGGGTGGGGGAGGGTGAGTCGGGGTGGGGGAGGGTGAGTGGGGTGGGGGAGGGGGAGGGGGAGCTAGGTGTGGAAGGATGAGTTAAGGTTGGGGAGGGGAAGAGTGAGTGGGGGTTGGGGAGGGTGAGGGTGAGTGGGGGTTGGGGAGGGTGAGGGTGAGGGTGAGTGGGGGTGGGGGAGGGGGAGGGGGAGTGGGGGGTGGGGGAGGGGGAGGGTGAGTGGGGGTTGGGGAGGGTGAGGGTGAGGGTGAGTGGGGGTGGGGGAGGGGGAGGGTGAGTGGGGCAGAGGGGAGGGTGAGCTGGGTGTGGAAGGGTGATTTGGGGGTGGGGGAGGGTGAGTGGGGGTGGGGGAGGGGGAGGGTGAGTCGGGCGGGGGAGGGTGAGCTGGGTGTGGAAGGGTGATTTGGGGTGGGGGAGAGTGAGTGGGGGTGGGGGAGGGGGAGGGTGAGTCGGGGTGGGGGAGGGTGAGCTGGGTGTGGAAGGGTGATTTGGGGGTGGGGGAGAGTGAGTGGGGAGGGGGGAGGGTGAGTCGGGGTGGGGGAGGGTGAGCTGGGTGTGGAAGGGTGATTTGGGGGTGTGGAAGGATGAGTTAAGGTTGGGGAGGGGAGGGTGAGTGGGGGTTGGGGAGGGTGAGGGTGAGTGGGGGTTGGGGAGGGGGAGGGTGAGTGGGGGTGGGGGAGGGGGAGGGTGAGTGGGGGTGGGGGAGGGTGAGTCGGGGTGGGGGAGGGTGAGTCGGGGTGGGGGAGGGTGAGCTGGGTGTGGAAGGGTGATTTGGGGGTGTGGAAGGATGAGTTAAGGTTGGGGAGGGGAGGGTGAGTGGGGTTGGGGAGGGTGAGGGTGAGTGGGGGTTGGGGAGGGTGAGGGTGAGGGTGAGTGGGGGTGGGGGAGGGGGAGGGGAGTGGGGGTGGGGGAGGGTGAGGGTGAGTGGGGGTTGGGGAGGGTGAGGGTGAGGGTGAGTGGGGGTGGGGGAGGGGGAGGGTGAGTGGGGGCAGGGGAGGGTGAGCTGGGTGTGGAAGGGTGATTTGGGGGTGGGGGAGGGTGAGTGGGGGGTGGGGGAGGGGGAGGGGAGTCGGGGCGGGGAGGGTGAGCTGGGTGTGGAAGGGTGATTTGGGGGTGGGGGAGAGTGAGTGGGGGTGGGGGAGGGGGAGGGTGAGTCGGGGTGGGGGAGGGTGAGCTGGGTGTGGAAGGGTGATTTGGGGGGTGGGGGGAGAGTGAGTGGGGGAGGGGGAGGGTGAGTCGGGGTGGGGGAGGGTGAGCTGGGTGTGGAAGGGTGATTTGGGGGTGTGGAAGGATGAGTTAAGGTTGGGGAGGGGAGGTGAGTGGGGGTTGGGGAGGGTGAGGGTGAGTGGGGGTTGGGGAGGGGGAGGGTGAGTGGGGGTGGGGGAGGGTGAGTCGGGGTGGGGGAGGGTGAGTCGGGTGGGGGAGGGTGAGCTGGGTGTGGAAGGGTGATTTGGGGGTGTGGAAGGATGAGTTAAGGTTGGGGAGGGGAGGGTGAGTGGGGGTTGGGGAGGGTGAGGGTGAGTGGGGGTTGGGGAGGGTGAGGGTGAGGGTGAGTGGGGGTGGGGGAGGGGGAGGTGGTGGGGGTGGGGGAGGGGGAGGGTGAGTGGGGGTGGGGGAGGGGGAGGGTGAGTGGGGGCAGGGGAGGGTGAGCTGGGTGTGGAAGGGTGATTTGGGGGTGGGGGAGAGTGAGTGGGGGTGGGGGAGGGGGAGGGTGAGTCGGGGTGGGGGAGGGTGAGCTGGGTGTGGAAGGGTGATTTGGGGGTGGGGGAGAGTGAGTGGGGGAGGGGGAGGGTGAGTCGGGGTGGGGGAGGGTGAGCTGGGTGTGGAAGGGTGATTTGGGGTGTGGAAGGATGAGTTAAGGTTGGGGAGGGGAGGGTGAGTGGGGGTTGGGGAGGGTGAGGGTGAGTGGGGGTTGGGGAGGGGGAGGGTGAGTGGGGGTGGGGGAGGGTGAGTGGGGGTGGGGGAGGGTGAGTCGGGGTGGGGGAGGGTGAGCTGGGTGTGGAAGGGTGATTTGGGGGTGTGGAAGGATGAGTTAAGGTTGGGGAGGGGAGGGTGAGTGGGGGTTGGGGAGGGTGAGGGTGAGTGGGGGTTGGGGAGGGTGAGGTGAGTGGGGGTTGGGGAGGGGGATGGGGGTGGGGAGGGGGAGGGTGAGTGGGGGTGGGGAGGGTGAGTCGGGGCGGGGAGGGTGAGTCGGGGTGGGGGAGGGGAGGGTGAGTCGGGGTGGGGGAGGGTGAGTTGGGGTGGGGGAGGGTGAGCTGGGTGTGGAAGGGTGATTTGGGGGTGTGGAAGGATGAGTTAAGGTTGGGGAGGGGAGGGGAGGGTGAGTGGGGGTTGGGGAGGGTGAGGGTGAGTGGGGGTGGGGGGAGTGGGAGGGTGAGTGGGGGTGGGGAGGGGGAGGGTGAGTCGGGGCGGGGGAGGGTGAGTCGGGGAGGGGGAGGGTGAGTCGGGGTGGGGGAGGGGGAAGGTGAGTCGGGGAGGGGGAGGGTGAGCTGGGTGTGGAAGGGTGATTTGGGGGTGTGGAAGGATGAGTTAGTGGGGAGTCACAGAGTCTGTGGAGCTTCCTGCAGCAGCCCCATGCAAAGGAACAACGTGCCAGTGTTGCCGTGGCTTGGCACTGATGTTGTAATCGTCTGACTCAGGGTCTGTCAGATCCGAGTGAGTCCAGGCA